>NC_135811.1:98700215-98702942 GCF_964213995.1 Mustelus asterias
ACTGAGAAAAATTAATTAATCATCTGATTATTGCCTGTGTTATGTTGACAGCTGTGTTATGTAGACATTCGAATTGCTAACATCTGTCAGGCAGTGATAGATAGAAAGAGAGAGAAACAGAATGTCTTTTCTCTTCTTTTAAGCCTTTTTAAATTAAAAAAACTAAGTACTGTAGAATTGTGAAAGATCCAAATGTCAATTGACAATAGTAATTTGAACGCCAACATTTTTAGAAAGGGCGAAACAGTGAGGCAGAGAGATGGACAGATACACATCTGTTAATCAATGATAAAACATTAAGTGTTGCTGAGAAAAGAGACATGTTGCCGAAGCTTTTCTCCTTGCACTCACCAGGACGGATTCACACGAACACCAAATCTCACACGGAACAACAATTTATGCTGCATGGGAAGAGGGTGCTGATTGGTTGGCAAGTGGGCTTTGATTGGTAGAGGCATTTCCATGGAGAATGCACAAGGCAACAGTTAACTGCCAAGCTTTTGTTTAAATTCAAACAAGGCAGGTCAACTCTGATTGGTGCAGGCATTGCCACACGGAATGAACCAGGGAATGGGGGTTCCTCGCCCAACTTTTGTTTAACTGAAAGTGGCGAAATGCGTGGATCTGTTCTTTTAGTTTGTAAAGGACAGGGTCCTGTGTGTGAATGTATGTAGCTTCTTGCTTGCGTTAGTGAGACCGACTGATAATTTTAAATTGGGTACTAGTGTAATTCTTAGCACAATCAGGATGGTTTATTATTTTTAATTTTAAATTCCTCCATCATTTAATTTGTCCACTTCTAAATTTCGCTTTCCATCTTGTTTCCACCCGCTACCCACCATCCCTTCCCCCCCAACACCACCCCCCCCCCCGCACCCCCCCACCCCCCAACTAGAGTCACCTGCCACATGTTTCAGATTGTCCCTTTATAGTCTGCACCTTTGTTCTTGTATTTACACATTCAATCACTTAATAGACGCTATTAGCACCATTCTCAGCCTTTATCACTATCATTTACAGTCCCTTTGTCTATTTGTCTATGACATCTTGGTCAATTGCACAATTCCCCCCACCTCCCCCTCCCCCCAACAGTATAAATCTCGTCCCATTTCCTTTGTCTTCAGCCCTGACGAAGGGTCATCCAGACCCGAAATCTTGGCTCTATTCCTGCTCCATAGATGCTGTCAGACCTGCTGAGGTCTTCCAGCATTTTCTGTTTTTGTTTGGTAAGTGTTGTCCAACCTCGGAATCATATCCAATGTTGGACACTGTGCTGTGGGTTTTGCCAGCACGGGATGATTGAGTGCAGTCAGGACTTTGCTGGTTATGAACAGCAGAAGGGCCTGTGCATTTTGATACGATCGACCAGTCCCACCCTAGGATTTGATGGGCAACCCCAGGAACACCCCCTCAGTGTTAGAAAAGTGCAGAGCTCCCTTCCCCCAGGTACATGGGCGTCGCTGGCTGGTCAGCATTTATTGCCCATCCCTAGTTGCTCTTGGAGGGCAGTTGAGAGTCAACCACATTGCTGTGGCTCTGGAGTCACATGTAGGGAGACTTGCATTCATCTAGTGCCTGGCACTTCACTGCCAATGAAGCGCTACTGAAATGTAATCACTGTTGTAGTGCAGGAACCTCACCAACCAATTTGCACGTGGGCACAATGTGATAACGACCAGATAATCTGTTTTTGGTGCTGTTGTTTGAGGGATAAATCTTCGCCAGAACTCTGGAGAGAATTCCCCTGCACTTCTCCCAAACAGGAAGACCATGGGATCATTTACACCGACCTCAGGTGTAACGGGACCCTGTTCAGCATCTCACCACCCCCAATAGTGCAACAATCCCTTCATACCAACGCTGGAGTCTCAACCTTGAATTTTCAAGTTCTGGGGTGGGGCTTGAACGCAGATCCTTGTGAGTTTTTTATTTTTTATTTTCATTCTTTTCTCAGACAGTGTGCAGAGTGGACAGGGCAAGCCCTTAATCCATCGCCTTACTTGCTCCAAATTCGAGTTCAAATTGAATCAAATAGTGGGCAGCACGGTGGCACCCGTGGTTAACACTGCTGCCTCACAGCACCAGGGGCCCGGGTTCGATTTCAGTCTCGGGTTGCTGTCTCTGTGGAGTTGGCCTGTTCTCCCTGTGTTTTTTTCATTTGAGCGACATGGGCGTCGCTAGCTGGACCAGCATTTAGTGCCCATCCCTAGTTGCCCTTGGAGGGCAGTTGAGAGTCAACCACATTGCTGTGGCTCTGGTGTCACATGTAGGCCAGACCAGGTAAGGACGGCAGATTTCCTTCCCCTGAAGGACATTAGTGAACCAGATGGGTTTTTCCGACAATCGACAATAGTTTCATGGTCATCAGTAGATTCCTAATTCCAGATATGTTTCGCTGAATTCAAATTCCACCGTCTGCCATGGTGGGATTCGAACCCAGGTCCCCAGAACGTTAGTTGAGTTTCTGGATTAATAGTGATAATCCCACTAGGCCATTGCCTCACTCTGCATGGGTTTCCTCCGGGTGCTGCGGACTCCTCCCACACTTCAAAGATTTGCAGGTGAGGTGGATTGGCCATGGTAAATGCCCCTTAGTGTCTCAAGATGTGTAGGCTAGGGCGATTAGTGGGATAAATGCATGGGGTTATGGGGATAGGGCGGAGGATGGACCTGGATAAGATGCTTTGTCAGAGAGCCAGTGCAGACTCAATGGGCTGAATGGCCTCC
>NC_135811.1:99003142-99080428 GCF_964213995.1 Mustelus asterias
TAAAAAAAGGGAAAGAAGGATATGGGGAACAGGTGGGGAGGTGGATTCGAGACCAGGGAGAGATCAACCATGATCTGACTGAATGGCGGAGCAGGCTCGGAGGGCTGAATTTGCCTACTTCTGCTTCTAATCCCTATGTTCCTATGTTCCGAACTTCATTGCAGTGTTAATGTAAGCCTACTTGTGACACTAATAAATAAACAACAAGGCTGTCTAGTCTAGTTCAGCCTCAGTTGGCAGGGAGAGGGACGGAGTTGGTAGCTAGCGAACGGGGTTTCAAGTGAGGACCAAAGACAATGGAGAGAGAAAAGCATAAAACCTTGGCAACGGTGAACCCAATCACGGTGATTCAAGATGTCAGACTGGAAGATTCCTCCTAGCTGTAAAAAACACAGGTGGTCGGTCATTAGTGGCCTGTACTCGACCTCAGGACCAGCTGCCCCTCACAACTCCCTTCTCTCCAGCGCCCAAGTTGACAGTGACCGAACATGGGAGATATCCCACCTTTCCTCAAGTGACAATGGAATGATCTGGCCCATTTTGACTTTTAGAAAAACCTCCCATCGAAGAATTGTGAAGGATTTAGGGGCGGCACGTTGGCACAGTGCTGCCTCACAGCACCAGGGACCCAGGTTCGATTCCGGCCTCGGGTCACTGCCTGTATGGAGTTTGCACATTCTCCCCATGTCTGCGTGGGTTTCCTCCCACAATCCAAAGATGTGCGGATTAGGTTGATTGGTCATTCCAAATTGGCCCTTGGTATCAGGGGGATTAGCAGGGTAAATATGTGGGGTCATGGGAATAGGGCCTGGGTGGGATTGCGGCCGAATGGCCTCCTTCTGCACTGTGGGGATTCGACAGGATTGCAGAGCAGATTGCAGAATGGAATTTACTTTGATAGTTGGCAGGTGGAAAGGGAGAGTGTTAGTTCAGTCAGAGGGATGTTGAGAGGGGGAGGGGGATTGGGGGGGGTTTTGCTGGAGTCAGCATATGAACCTCGCTCCGTCTGACACTTGCATGGATGGTCTGGACTCTGAAACCAACCGCAAGATCGTCGAATCTGTGCAAGGTGGAAAAACAAAACAGAGAAAACTCAATTCTAGGGCTCTGCAAAAGGAGGCAAGGGATTATTTATACAAATTCTCAGACAGATGGTAGCTGAAATTTAATATTACCAGCTGCTAAATATTGCACATTAGGTGAAATACTATATATCAAAGGTACAAATTGAACGGAATTGAATTAACTTGAAACAGCTGGGAGTAATAGTGACCAAGATCTAATGTGTGAAGCAATTAATAAAAGCTAATAAAACGGTAAGATATGTAGCTGGAGAGATATCTTACAAGTTCACTGAGGTGTACTGAGATTTTATAATGCACTCGTTCATAGAAATCATAAAAACCCTACAGTGCAGAAAGAGGCCATTTGGCCCATCAAGTCTGCACTGACCACAATCCCACCCAGGCCCTCCCCCCATATCCCACCCGCTAATCTCTCTAATCTACGCATCTCAGGACACTAAGGGACAATTTTAGCATGGCCAATCAACCTAACCCGCACATCTTTGGACTGTGGGAGGAAACCCACGCAGACACGAGGAGAATGTGCAAACTCCACACAGGCAGTGACCCAAGCCGGGAATCGAACCCAGGCCCCTGGAGCTGTGAAGCAGCAGTGCTAACCACTGTGCTACCGTGCCGCCCCACACGTTAGATCATAACCAGCAGGCTATGTATAGTTGCGTTTGTTCTGTCCAAAAAGGATGTGCAAGCACTGGGGAAGGTTAAAAGAAAAATGAAAAGAAAGATTCCACATTCGATTCATAGAATCCCTACAATGCAGAGGATGCCATTCAGCCCATCAAGTCCGCACTGACTCTCCAAGAGTGTCCTACTCAGGCCCACTCCCATAACCCCACATATTTACCCCACTAATCCCCCTAACCTACACACCTTGAGACAGTAAGGGACGATCTAGCATGGCCAATCCACCTAACCTGTACATCTTAAGTTTATTTTATTAGTGTCACAGGTCGGCTTACATTAACACTGCAATGAAGTTACTGTGAAAATCCCCGAGTCGCCACACTCCGGTGCCTGTTTGGGTACACTGAGGGAGAATTTAGCCTGGCTGATGCACCTAACCAGCACGTCTTTCGGACTGTGGGAGGAAACCGGAGCACCCGGAGGAAACCCACGCAGGCACGGGGAGAATGTGCAGACTCCGCACAGACAGTGACCCAAGCCGGGAATCGAACCCAGGTCGCTGGTGCTGTGAGGCAGCAGTGCTAACCATTGTACCACTATGCCGCCCCTACTTTGGACTAAATAGGAGAATAAGGAATAAGCATAAGGAAAATCCAAATGCAATTGTGAGATAGAAGGGGGTTAAGGAGGCGCCTTCAAGAACACAAGAAATAGAACATAGAACATTACAGCGCAGTGCAGGCCCTTCGGCCCATCAAGCCTGCTCCACCTTTCAATGCTATCATGGCTGCGCTTGGGCTTCAACTGCACTTCCCGGCCAACTCCCTCGATTCCCCCAGAGACCAAAAATCTGCCTACCCCAGCCCTTAAATGTGTAAAAATGTAGATGAGATTATAAATGGCAAGCTAACAACTCAGAAAGCCAAAAGTATAAAGAAATGTAAAGTGGATTTAGATTAAAGTCGGAATGGACCTTTCTTCTGCTGGGAGCTTGGACTAATCCATAATGTGTGGGAGCAGAGATAACGACCTGTGACATTTAAGACATCACAGGAGACTTGAGGAAGGTATTCAGTGTCTAATTGGCCTCTTTCACTCCTGTCTTTTCTAATGTATACATCCAGTATCCTTCAGCCACCTTATCTTGTATTCGCTTTTGTTAATTGCTCCACACACACACACGCTTAATCACGATTACACCCAGTTCCCTTTCTCAACAGGATTCCATTCAATTTGTACCTATTATAAATATTATTTTATCCAATGCAGATGGCAGTATTACATTTCAGCTGCCATCTGTCGGAGAATTTGCACAAATAATTCCCCACCTCCGTTTGAAAATCCAAAGAGACATTTTTTTTTTCGGGGGTCTTTGATATCTCCAATTTGGATCTAAACGTTTGCCTGACAGCAACAACATTATGAAGGGGATACATCTCCAAACTCAGAAACGTACGTCATTTGCATTTTATTCCTCCCTACATATAGAACAGTACATTTATTTATAACTAAATGCTTCGATGCTATTGATACATTAATAGTAATTCTGTAATACAATATGCTTGCGGCAAAGGTGGGTAGATTATCTGTTCCCAAATGAAAACAGAAGCGTTCGAAATGCTCGGCAGGTCAGGCGGTTCCTGCGGAGAAAGAAGCAGAGTTGATGGGCAGAGTCTCCTCAGCCCCTGAAGGAGGCTTTGAAGATGGGGCGGGAGTGATATGGGGGCATTGGGACGACAGTGCGGCACACCCTCCCCCAGGGTGATCGTGCCAGAGGTGCGGTCAATGCAACACCAATTGGTGATGGGTAGCCAATTTTTAAAATTTGATTTGTGGGACATGGGCCTCTCTGGCTGGTCAGCATTTATTGCCCATCCCTAGTTGCCCTTGGAGGGCAGTTGAGAGTCAACCACTTTGCTGTGGCTCTGGAGTCTAATGTAGGCCAGGCCGGGGAAGGGATTCAGATTTTGTGGTGGCACTGCTGCCTCACAGCGCCAGGGACCCGGGTTCGATTCCCGGCTTGGGGTCACTGTCTGAGTGGAGTTTGCACATTCTCCCCATGTCTCCGTGGGTTTCCTTCGGATGTTTCGGTTTCCTCCCACAATCCAAAGATGTGTAAGTCAGCTGGATTGGCCATGCTAAATTGCCCCTTAGTGTCAGGGGGACTAGCGGGGCAAATGCATGGGGTTATGGGGATAGGGCCTGGGTGGGATTGTGGTTGGTACAGACTCGATGGGCCAAATGGCCTCCTTCTGCATTGTAGGATTCTATGATTTTCTTCCCGAAAGGACATTAGTGAACCAGATGGGTTTTTCCGACAATCGACAATGGTTTCACAGTCATCAGTAGATTCTTAATTCCAGATTTTAAAAATTAAATTCAAATTCCACCATCTGCCGCAGTGGGATTGGAACCCAGGTCCCCAGAACATTAGCTGAGTTTCTGGATTAATAGTCTAGTGATAATACCACTAGGCCATTGCCTCCTATTAGTTCAATGGTGCCCAATTGGGGAAATGGTGAGGACTCTGCTGGAATCTTCCCGGTGTCGGAGTGGATCTCCACTTATATTGCTGAAGACAATGGCTCCATGGAGACAGCGATCCATGAGTAGGCCGGATAGGTCATCGCCATCAGAGCCTCGATGCCTCAGTGACAGAGCGGTGGGGATGAAATGCTGCACTTCAGAGGGTCTTCCCTCCAATCAGTGTCCCTACCTGGCCTCGAGTCACTTGATTTTCGGCGTTCCCGATTTAAGGCGTCCTCACAGACTCCCAAACTATCTCAGCAGCCCCCAACCTCTCCTGATGGGATTGCTGACCTCTTAAGGGCTACGGGCCCTCTGACTGGGCCTGCAGCCTCAGGAACCCACCTGCCATCATTCACTGGAAGATGGACCTGGAGGCAGGCAATGATGAGGCTGCCTCGCAGCAGATCATACCAGAGGTGCAATACCGACCTGTGTGGGGTCAGGACCCGGAAATGATTCCAGCTCTGGAATGGAATGTAGGCATTTATAGCTAAAGGAATAGGATATAAAGGTAAGGAAGTATTGTTGCGACTATACAAGGCATTGGTGAGGCCGCACCTGGAGTATGTGCACAGTTTTGGTCCCCTTATTTGAAGAAAGATGTAGCGGCATTGGAGGCAGTTCAGAGGAGGTTCACTAGATTGATTCCAGAGATGAGGGGTTTGTCGTATGAAGAGAGATTGAACAGTTTAGGCCGATCCTCTCTGGAATTTAGAAGAATGAGGGGAGATCAAATTGAGGTATACAAGATGATAAGAGGTATGGATAAAGTAAACGTGGAGCGGATGCTTCCTCTTGTGGGGCATTCTAGGACGAGAAATCATAGTCTTAGGATAAGGGACAGCAAATTTAAAACAGAGTTGAGGAGAAACTATTTCTCCCTAAAGGGTTGTGAATCTGTGGAATTCGCTGCCCCAAAGTGCGGTGGACGCTGGGACAGTGAGTAAATTTAAGGAGGAGTTAGACAGATTTTTATTTGGTAATGGGCTGAAGGGTTATGGGGAGAAGGCAGGAAAATGGGGATGAGGAGCACGTCAGCCATGATCGAATGGCGGAGTAGACTCGATGGGCCGAATGGCCTAATTCTGCTCCTATATCTTATGAACCTATGAAAATTATCAGTCAACAGAGGATTCCAGCACTGTGTCAGATTGATGATCTGAAAGTCATCAACCTGAAATGTCTACTCTGTTTCCCACTCTACTCTAGATGCTGCCAGACCTACTGAGTATTTCCAATATTTTTGGCGCGATTCTCCGGCCTTCCCAGCTGTGTGTTTCCCGCAGGCGGGAGGTGGCGCGTTGTTTGCTAGCGGCGGGATTCCCTGGTACCGCCGCTGTCAATGGGAATACCGCATCATGCCGGCGGGAATCCCGCGGGCGGGGGCGCGCTGCGGCTGGACCAGCGAATCCCGCTGGCGTGAACGGTCAAAGAATTCCGGCATTTCTGTCTCTTTTTCTGGTTTCCGGCACCTGCAGTATAGATTATATCTCCTTCCCATTAATAATATGTGTTCTTAGCCCACAGTTTAATCTTGGCACTGTAGTAAATAGAAGACTGTTACACCGTTTACACTGGTTTATATCAGAGCTCTCACCGTCTACGCTGGCAACTGTACAAGCCTCTATTTTTTGGCTAAAATATACCTCATTCATAAAACATCTGAAAGAACATTACGTAACATTTCAAAATGGCTATCACAGAGAATGCAATGTTATTCATGTTGTCCACATAGATCATTTTGCACTCTGAGGTGCTTCATTACAATTGTGATACGTGTACCATTCACCGTATACATTCACTGTGAGTCATACAGCCCAAGGGGGTTCTATATAATTCCAGGGCCCACAATGCACTATGGCTCAAAGGTCTGACATAGCGACCTTCCCCTTTGCGCCTCTGCTGCCCCAGGCTTTAGCGCGTCCCTCAGCACATTGTCCTGGGCTTTGGAATGTGTCAGTCTGCAACACTCGCTCAGGGACAACTCCTTATACTGCAGGACCAACAAATTTCAGCAGACCAAAAGATCAGTCTTTCACCGAGTTAATGGTCCTCCAGCAGCAGATGATGTTTGTCTTGGTGTGCGTCCCTGGGAACAGCCCGTACAGCACAGAATCCCCGTCCCTGGGAACAGCCCGTACAGCACAGAATCCCCGTCCCTGGGAACAGCCCGTACAGCACAGAATCCCCGTCCCTGGGAACAGCCCGTAGACACAGAGTCCCCGTTCCTGGGAACAGCCCGTTGAGCACAGAATCCCCGTCCCTGGGAACAGCCCGTACAGCACAGAATCCCCGTCCCTGGGAACAGCCCGTACAGCACAGAATCCCCGTCCCTGGGAACAGCCCGTACAGCACAGAATCCCCGTCCCTGGGAACAGCCCGTAGACACAGAGTCCCCGTTCCTGGGAACAGCCCGTTGAGCACAGAATCCCCGTCCCTGGGAACAGCCCGTACAGCACAGAATCCCCGTCCCTGGGAACAGCCCGTACAGCACAGAATCCTCGTTCCTGGGAACAGCCCGTTGAGCACAGAATCCCCGTCCCTGGGAACAGCCCGTACAGCACAGAATCCCCGTCCCTGGGAACAGCCCGTACAGCACAGAATCCTCGTTCCTGGGAACAGCCCGTTGAGCACAGAATCCCCGTCCCTGGGAACAGCCCGTAGAGCACAGAGTCCCTGTCCCTGGGAATAGCCCGTACAGCACAGAGTCCCTGTCCCTGGGACCACCCCGTAGAGCACAGAGTCCCCGTCCCTGGGAATAGCCCGTACAGCAGAGTCCCTGTCCCTGGGAACAGCCTGTAGAGCACAGAGTCCCCGTCCCTGGGAACACCCCGTAGAGCACAGGGTCTGCGTCTCTGGGAACAGCCCATAGAGCACAGGGTCCCCGTCCCTGGGAACAGCCCACAGAGCACAGAGTCCCTGTCCCTGGGAACAGCCCGTAGAGCACAGAGGCCCTGTCTCTGGGAACAGCCCATAGAGCACAGGGTCCCCGTCCCTGGGAACAGCCCGTAGAGCACAGAGTCCCCGTCCCTGGGAACATCCCGTAGAGCACATGGTCTGCGTCCCTGGGAACAGCCCGTAGAGGACAGGGTCTGCGTCCCTGGGAACAGCCCGTAGAGCACAGGGTCTGCGTCCCTGGGAACAGCCCATAGAGCACAGGGTCCCCGTCCCTGGGAACAGCCCGTAGAGCACAGAGGCCCTGTCTCTGGGAACAGCCCACAGAGCACAAGAGTCCTGTATCCCTGGGAACAGCCCATAGAGCTCAGAGTCCCCGTCCCTGGGAACAGCCCACAGAGCACAAGAGTCCTGTATCCCTGGGAACAGCCCGTAGAGCACAGAGAATCCGTCCTTGGGAACAGCCCATAGAGCACAGGGTCCCCGTCCCTGGGAACAGCCCATAGAGCACAGAGAATCCGTCCTTGGGAACAGCCCATAGAGCACAGAGTCCCTGTCCCTGGGAACAGCCCACAGAGCATAAGAGTCCTGTATCCCTGGGAACAGCCCGTAGGGCACAGAGAATCCGTCCTTGGGAACAGCCCATAGAGCACAGAGTCCCCGTCCCTGGGAACAGCCCATAGAGCACAGAGTCCCCGTCCCTGGGAACAGCCTGTAGAGCACAGAGTCCCTGTCCCTGGGAACAGCCCGTAGACACAGAGTCCCTGTCCCTGAGAACAGCCTGTAGAGCACAGAGATCCCCGTCCCTGGGAACAGCCCACAGACACAGAGTCCCACGTCACGGAGCTGCAGGGGATGAATCTCAACAGAAATCACCTCAACTCTCTCCAGACCTCCTTTGCAAAGGCACATTCCCGTAAGGAGGAGGATAATGGTCTCTTCCCCACGCCAGTCACCTTGAGGGCAATGTGAGGACAGGGTGAAACTCCAGGTGTGTAAGAAGGGTCTTTCTCAGCAACAACCAACCCACGTGTCTGTTCTTGTTTGAAACATTCTGCCAAATGACTCTGACAGTCTGCTCAGGGACCCATCTAACAGGATCCAGCATCTCCTTTCCCCACACAGCCTCCAGGAGGTTTACATGCAGATTGATGGACTTGTGGTCAAAAGATGTTTCTCTGCATAACTTTTCTGCAAGGAATAGTTGATACGGCACAGTCCAATTATTAGAATGTTCCAAGGTAATGCGGCCAGACCCGTCCTGCACATCACCGGGGACAGGTAGAACCTCAGTATGTCGTGACACTTGGGGCAAAATTTTCCCATCCCACGGGAATCATAGCAAGCGGGAAAAGACCATGCAAAGCTCCGTTGACCTCAGGTGGGGTTTTCTGGTTTTGGGGCGAGCGTGACTGGAAAATCCCGCCCTTAGTGTTTATGTATCGAGGGTCTACGCAGTCACACACAAAGCTGGCCCACCAGGAAGAGGGCGATGTTGGGCATGATTTTTCCCCCTTTATCTCGAGGTCTGTACATCACGCCCCTGTGAACACAGTCCATTTTTGACCTCCATATAAAGCAGAAGGTGGCTTGGGTGATCGCCATAGTGCAAGGGTAAGGAATGGGCCAGACCTGTGCCGTGTACAGCAACACCGAGAGCACCTCACATCTTATGACCAGGTTTTACTCATAATGGTGCGGAGGCACACTCCCACACAGCCAGTTTTGTTTATCCATTTCTGTAATACGGGCATCGCTGGCCAGGCCAGCATTAATTGTCCGTCCCTAATTGCTAATAAATTTGACCACAGCTTTTCATTCCCTCCAACTTCTAGCAAACGCCCCAGTCAGTCCCTCTGAACCATATTCTCAGCACCTTCAGGCAGTCTGACCTGATGAGTGAGGCGGACAAAGGATCGGTCAGCCCAGTTTCCAAAGAACATGGCCTCTCTCTTGCTGCAATTTAACGTGACTCCTGAGGCCCATTCGAACTGGTCACACACATCGTATAGAAATGTGTGAATGGTAGGGGAGGCGATGGCCTAGTGGTATTATCGCTGGACTATTAATCCAGAAACTCGGCTAATGTTCTGGGGACCCGGGTTCGAATCCCGTCACGGCAGCTGGTGACATTTGAATTCAATAAAAAATATCTGGAATTCGGAATCTACTGATGACCATGAAACCATTGTCGATTGTCGGAAATGGTTCGCTAATGTCCTTTAGGGAAGGAAAATCTGCCGTCCCTACCCGGTCTGACCTACATTGCTGTGACTCCAGAGCCACAGTAATGTGGTTGACTCTCAACTGCCCTCTGAACAAGGGAAACTAATGGGCGGCACGGTGGCACAATGGTTAGCACTGTTGCCTCAGAACACCAGGGACTTGGGTTCGATTCCCGGCTTGGTGTCACTGTCTGTGCGGCGTCTGCACATTCTCTCCGTGTCTGCGTGGGTTTCCTCCGGGTGCTCCAGTTTCCTCCCACAGTCCGAAAGACGAGCTGGTTAGGTGCATTGGCCATGCTAAATTCTCCCTTGGTGTATCTGAACAGGCGCCAGAGTGTGGCGACTAAGGGATTTTCACAGTGACTTCATTGCAATGTTAATGCAAGCCAACTTGTGACAAATAAATAAACTTTATCTTTAACAAGGGGTGGGCAGTACACGCCAGCTAGAGACACCCGTATCTCTCAAATGAATGAAAAAAATCCCATTCTGCCACAAACTCTAAAGTGAGGACTCAAACCTCATGGTTTGTTTTTATTAAATACTTTGCTACAAATTTCAAATCTGGAGAAACTGGCTTTTGTGAAATCTGTAACCGTTTCACTGCAAACATCTCAACACTGTAGGATAGTCAGTGACTGTCTTTTTTCACGTTACTTGTTCAAATCTGCATGAACTGTCTTGTACAGTGAGTGTGGTATGGACTGAGGTTTCAGTGGTTTCACTCGTTAGGTTAGCTTACTTGTCAAACCATGACACAAGCAATGTTCTAATTTAATTAGAAAATACACACGATCCACATGCCTTGATTTTTTTTCTATACCAAACGTCCTTCTTCGGTCTTTTCCAGCATTTTATAAGTCAACGCTACAATATTTTTCTCTTCCTTCTCCATTCCATTTGTTACTGTAAACTGTTTATTGCAGTTTGAGCATATTTGAATGCCTGGAGGATAATCTTGGTTTTATAAGATTATTACAAGGTCGACACCGTGGCACAGTGGTTAGCACTGCTGTCTCACAGCCCCAGGGTCCAGGGTTCACGTCTGGCTCCGGGCCACTGTCTGTGCAGATTTTGGACGTACTCCCTGTGCCTGCGTGGGTTTCCTCCGGGTGCTCCGGTTTCCTCCCATAGATGTGCAGGTTAGGTTGACTGGCTGTGCTAAATTGACCCAAAGTGTCAGGGGGATTCGCAGGGTAAATACATGGGGTTATGGGGATAGGGCCTGGGTGGGATAGTTGTCAGTGGAGGCTCGATGGGCCAAAAGGCCTCCTTCTGCACGGTAGGGATTCCATGATGCTATACATATCGCTGTGTTATTAATTTCGACAATCGCAAAGGACAATCCTGTCCTAACTCAGTGAAAACTAGCTTATATCATAATGCAAACTGAAGGGATAGCTAATGCATTGTGACTGCTCCAACTCTTGGGGAAAGGGAGTTGGAGAGTCACAGGGTGGAACTTTTCCTGTCCCGCCCGCCATGGAAATCGTAGCGGACGAGACACAGACCATGCAAAGGTCCGTTGACCTCAGGCGGAATTTTCCGGTCTTGGGCCGAGCAGGGCTAAAAAATCCTGTCCATAGAGTCAGTGAAAAGAGAGGCCATTTGGCCCATCATATATGAGCTGGCCATCATGTCTGAGCTGGCGGCACGGTAGCACAGTGGTTAGCACTGCTGCTTCACAGCTCCAGGGACCTGGGTTCGATTCCCAGCTTGGGTCACTGTCTATGTGGAGTTTGCACATTCTCCTCGTGTCTGCGTGGGTTTCCTCCGGATGCTCTGGTTTCCTCCCACAGTCCAAAGGTGTGCGGATTAGGTTGATTGGCCATGCTAAAAATTGCCCTTAGTGTCCTGAGATGTGTATGTTAGAGGGATTAGTGGGTAAATATGTAGGGATATGGGGGTAGGGCCTGGGTGGGATTGTGGTCGGTGCAGGCTCAATGGGCCGAATGGCCTCTTTCTGTACTGTAGGGTTTCTATGATTCAAGCACCTATCTACTCTAATCCCATTTTCCAGCACTTGGTCCATAGCCTTGTATGCTATGACATTTCAAGTGCTCATCTAAATGCTTCTTCAATGTTGTGAGGGTTCCCACCTCTACCACCCTTCCAGGCAGCGAGTTCCAGACTCCCACCACCCTCTGGATGAAAAAGATTTTCCTCAAATCCCCTCTAAGTTTCCTACTCATCACCTTATATCTATGCCCACTGATTACTGACCTCTCTACTAAGAGGAAAAGTTTCTTCCTACCTACCCTGCCTATGTCCCTCATAATTCTGTACACCTCGATCAGGCCCCCCTTCATCCTTCTCTGCTCTGAGGAGAACAACCCGAGCCTATCCAGCCTATCTTCAGAGCTGAAACTCTCCAGCCCAACCAACACCCTGGTGAATCTCCTCTGCACCGTCTCCAGTGCAATCACACCCTTCCTATAGTGTGGCGACCAGAACTGCACAGTATACTCTAGCTGTGGCCTAACAAGCGTTTTATACAGCTCCATCATAACCTCCCTACTCTTGTATTCTATACCTTGGCTAAGCAAGGCAAGTATCCCATGTGCCTTCTTAACCACCTAATCTGCCTGCCCTGCTGTCTTCAGGGATCTATGGATGTGCAGGATATGCACTCCAAGATTCCTCTGTACTTCCTCCATCATTGTGTATTCCCTTGTCTTGTTAGTCCTCCTAAAATGCATCACTTTTCAGGGTTAATCCATTTATCACTGAGAAGGCGAAGTTGGATGTACACGATAAACCCTTAGTGACTGGCTGTGTGATATATGTAACAGTTTGTATTTAATACTAAAACACACCATTCTGTACATATCTATGTTGGATGAAGGTTGTAAGAATATAAGGAGTCCATTGTTTAGTGCTGTACAACTTGACTTCTTCTGATCATTAGTCTATACACGACCTGATTCTTTTGGCTTTGCAAAAGACTGTCATTCAATGATTTTGTAAATACGGAAAGCTAACAAATTGTGGCCCGTTATAAAAATGATGAAATGACCAACGGTGTCAAACCTTTCACAATCAGTTCCTGACTTCTCTGAGTCTGCCTTGCCTCCCGAACTGTCAGTGAACACAAAAGGCAATTTTTTAAAAAAGAGTATTGCTTTAAATGCTATTTCAGAATTCTGGACAATTACTACTTTAAAAAAAAGACTTGCATTTATGTAGCACCTTTCACGACGTCCCAAAGTGTTTTACAGCCAACGAAATCCCTTTGATGTTTAGTCACTATTGTAATGTTGGACGCACAGCAGTCAATTTGCACACAGCAAGATCCCACAAGCAACAACAGGACCATGACTAGATAATCTGAGACTTTTTCAGCGATGTTGATTGAGGGAAAAATATTGACCGAGACACAGAATTGTCATAGTGCAGAAGAAGGCCATTCAGCCCACCATGTCTGCACCGGCTCTCCAAACAAGCATCATGATTTAGTGCCACTCTCCGGACTTTACCCCATTCCCCTGCACATTGTTTCGATTGAAGTGACCACCTCATGCCCTCTTGAATGCCTCGATTGAACCTGCTTCCACCACACTTCCAGCCAGTGCATTCCAGACCCCAACCACTTGCTGCGTGAAAAAGTTTTTTCTCACATCACATTTGCATCTTTTGCAAATCACTTTTAATCTGTGCCCTCTCATTTTTGATCCTTTTACGAGGGGGAACAGTTTCTCCCTTTCTACTCTGTCCAGCCCCCCTCATGATTTTAAACATCTCTATCAAATCTCCTTTTAGCCTTCTCCTCTCCAAGGAGAACAGTCCCAACCTCTCCAATCCATCCTCATAACTGAAGTTTCTCATCCCTGGAACCATTCTTAGAATCATAGAATTTCTACAGTGGAGAAGGAGGCCATTCGGCCCATCAAGACTGCACTGAGAACAATCCCACCCAGGCCCCATCCCCATAGCCCCATGCATTTACCCTAGCTAGTCCCCCCGACACTAAGGGTCAATTTAGCATGGCCAAACCACCTAACTCGCACATCTTTGGAGTGTGGGAGGAATCTGGAGCACCCGGAGGAAACCCACGCAGACATGGGGAGAACGTGCAAACTCCACACAGACAGTGACCTAAGCCGGGAATGGAACCCGGGTCCCTGGCACCGTGAGGCAGCAGTGCTAACCACTGTGCCATCGTGCCACCCGTCGATGTCCTTTTGAAGTTCTACACAGTCCTCCTCACAGTTTAGGCACAGGGCAGAAAATCCCTGCTCTTTACTCAAAACAGTGACATGCCAATGTACAGCTAGTCAGGGATTCAGCAGAGTAATGTAGCCACACAGTCCCTTTCCCGGGAATAATTTAATCAGGTGACATTTCTATTGGGTCTTTCAGCATCATGACTTTTGCACAAACGGTCTCTAACAGCTGCCACCTTTCTACCTTTTTCCCATTCTTGATTCCAGCTCTTTGCTGACCATTTGGAACGTTTGGTCTGAATTTATCGAGGTAGCTATTCACACCTGGACATCTCTGGACACCTTTTATTTTATTTGATTTGATCCGATTTATTATTGTCACATGTATTAGTATACAGTGAAAAGCATTGTTTCTTGCACACTATACAGGCAAAGCGTACTGTTCATAGAGAAGGAAAGGAGAGGGTGCAGAACGTAGTGTTACAGTCATACCTAGGGTGTAGAAAAAGATCAATTTAATATGGATCCATTCAAACGTCTGACAGCAGCAGGGAAGAAGCTGTTCTTGAGTCGGTTGGTGCGTGACCTCTGACTTTTGTATCTTTTTTCCAATGGAAGAAGATGGAAGAGAGTATGTTCGGGATGCGTGGGGTCCGTAATTATGCTGGCTGCTTTTCCGAGGCAGTGGGAAGTATAGACGGAGTTGACGGATGGTCCATTATGAATGTAAGGCATGCTCAGTCTGAGTGTTTCGTACAGTCAGGCAGTATACCTTCTCTCCTGGTAGCAAGTACCAGCAAGTATCAGCCTCCATGATTTTGAATACATATTTTTGTTAAGCTCCAGGCTGATTCTTTGGTTTTCGAAAGAATGAAGTGTCTTTCAGTGAATCCTGCAACATTTTTGTACAGGCGCCACCAATATCATTTTGTTCTACATTGGAGCTAAAGCCATGTTTATTTTATTCGTTGAGGGGATGAGGGTGTCACTGGTTCGGCCAGCATTTATTGCTCATCTCTAATTGCCCTTGAACTGAGTGGTTTTCTGGGCCATTTAAGAGTCAACCACATTGCTGTGGCTCTGGAGTCACATGTAGGCCAGACTAGGTAAGGACGGCAGATTTCCTTCCCAAAAGGGTCATTAGTGAACAGGATGGGTTTTTACCTCAATCGACAATGGTTTCTTGGTCATTAGACTTTCAATTTCAGATTTTCTTTTAATTGAATTGAAATTTCACCATCTGCAATGGTGGAATTCGAACCCAGGTCCCCAGAGCATCAGTTGATCTTTCTCTATACCTAGCTATGATGAGTGACAGTACCAGTACGCCATTGTCTCCCCCTCCAAAGATTTGTAATTTGCCATTCCTTTTGTCAACAGTTACTCATGAATTCAACCAGTCTTTTGGTGTATCCATTTTCCTCAAGGTCTCGAAACTCATTGTTAAGTTCCATGTTTAATTTTTTGCCCGGATGTATCTGTGATAATTTCAATCGTCAAAGCTTCTCTTGCTAAGCAATCCACTCGTTGAAACTGACACCTGTATTCATGTTCACGCGCTTCCCACACTTAGAATCCCCACCAAAAAAATTAAAAATCAATGACTGATATCATAAAGTTACTCAAATCACAATATGGAGGCCTGTTGCAAGAAGGCAACCAATCTCCTGCTGTGTTGGTGAACACCATGAAGGAGCACAGAACAAGAGGAAGCCATTCGGCTCTTCAAGCCTACTCCAACATTGAATAAGATCATGGCTGCTCCACATCTTAACTCTACGAACAAGACTTGGTTCTGTAAACCTTAATATCCTCTGTAGTCAATTTTCACTCTCTCAGTTCAACTCCCCAACACTTGGGCCGGGATTTTCCAGCCCCCACCATGACGTCTTTTCGGGAGATGGAGGTGGCTCACCATTGGCCACCGGCGGGATCTTCCAGTCCTGCCAGTGGCTACGGTGTTTTGCGTGGTTTGCCTGTCTTGCCAGCAGGAACCCGCCCCGGGGTTGTGGTGTGTGGGGGGGGTGCGGCGGGGGTCACCTTCAGCAGGACTGGAAGATCCCACGGGCAGAAAGGTCCGGATAATCCTGTCCCTGATGCCATAATGGTAGTCATGACTTTATTTGGTATAAGTAGGAGTTGATGCATTTCTGTATTTAAGCAGCAGTTTGCAAAGGATAATTGAGAATAATAATACTCGCTGGTCTTTGGTTAAGAAAATGTGCCTTATTCCTTTTCCTGTGCCTGCACTCTCTCTATCCCACTATTCCAGTCTTCTACAGGATCCTCTATTTACTCACTCCCTCATAAACGTTAGTGCCACCCTGCCCCAACCCACGCACCCTCACTCTGCCCTTTTGCAGTAAATGACCACTAATTACCAACTACCCTGTTTGCTCTCTTCAGTTCCCTGGTCAACCATGTGCAAAGTCTCACAACACAATCCCACATAGGCCTTTTGTCCTCTGCCTTCAACATACAGTCAAAACAAAAACATTCATTAAAGGGGACCGAATAGCTTCAGCTGAAACCTGACCCATTTTACCTTTCCAATCTGTCCTATTGAACCTGTATTTCACGTTGACTGACTTGTATTCCATTGGTGAAATACCAGCAAGCAGGGAATCTCATTGAAAATTACAGAACACTGAAAGACCTGGATAGAGTGGACGTGGGGAAGATGTTTCCATTAGCAGCAGAGACTTGGATCCAAGGGCACAACCTCAGAGTAAAGAGATGACCCTTTAGAACCGAGATGAGGAGGAACTTCTTAAGTCAGAGGGTGGTGAATCTGTGGAATTCATTGCCACACAAGGCTGTGGAGGCCAGGTCATTGAGTGTACTTAAGACAGAGATAGATAGGTTCTTGATTGGTAAGGGGATCAAAGGTTACGGGGAAAAGACAGGAGAATGGGGTTGAAAAATGTATCAGGCATGATCGAATGGCAGAGCAGACCCGATGGGCCGAATGGCCTAATTCTGTTCCTATATCGCATGGTCTTATAAGCAGTCGGACACAACCTGCTCTGCAGTCCTACACTTCTTGAACCTGTGATCCCATCAAGCGGGGGCTGACCTGGTACTCTGAGTGTCCAGGCTTTGCAGGATCAATAGCTAACCCATGGCACATCCAATTGTTAAAACTTTGATATAAAGTAGAACAGAACGTTCCACATTTGATTGGGAAGAGTTTCTGTCAGACTGTATCCTGGACAGCTGTGCAACTCAGCCCTATTCTACATTGTTTCAGATTTCCATCATCCTCTTATCTTTAAGCTTTGATGATGATTTTTTGTTTCCAAACCGACACTTTAATATTTGCTTAGCATTGTGAAACTTTCCTAAAAGATTTGACAAACAAATACATCTCCCCATAGATATTTCAGAATATCTGAACAGATGAAATTCTGTTGTAATTCATTTAACTCTAATTGTCAGGTAAACACACAGTGACCTACATAGCATCAGCTTCTGAACATGCCTTGGGAGTTATTTGATTCTGTGCTGACAATGTCAAATCTACAGTATTGTGCCTACTGGCAGGGTCTGCCCACCAGGGACGCAGTGGCAAGGGTTATGGGTCCCATGGATGGAGGGGTAGAGATGTTTGATTTGATTTGATTTGGTTTATTATTGTCACATGTATTAGTATACAGTGAAAAGTATTGTTTCTTGCGCGCTATACGGACAAAACATACCGTACTTAGATAAGGGAATGAGAGAGTACAGAATGTAGTGTTACAGTCATAGCTAGGGTGTAGAGAAAGATCAACTTAATGTGAGGTAGGTCCATTCAAAAGTCTGACGGCAGCTGGGAAGAAGCCGTTCTTGAGTCGGTTGGTACGTGTCCTCAGACTTTTGTATCTTTTTCCTGATGGAAGAAGGTGGAAGAGAGAATGTCCGAGGTGCGTGGGGTCCTTAATTATGCTGGCTGCTTTTCCGAGGCAGCGGGAAGTGTAGACAGAGTCAATGGGATGGGAGGCTGGTTTGAATGATGGATTGGGCTACATTCACGACCCTTTGTAGTTTCTTGCGGTCTTGAGCAGAGCAGGAGCCATACCAAGCTGATACAATCAGAAAGAATGCTTTCTATGGTGCATCTGTAAGAGTTGGGTGAGAGTCGTAGCGGACATACTAAAGTTCCTGGAAAACGAGGCGATTTTCCCACGTAATCATAGAGTTGTCTCCTTCTTCTTCTTAGGCAGTCTCTTGGGATTGTGGACGAATTTATTCAACCCCGAGGTTGGGGGTCCTGAGGTGGCTGAAAATTCCAATGCTGGATCCACACTCTGACGCAGGTAGGACAGGTAGTGTTTGATGATGTGGGTAAATAGGAGGCAGTAGTGTAGTGGTATTGTCGCTGGACTAGTAATCAAGAGACACATTGTAATGTTCCGGTTTCGAATCCCACCATGGCAAAAAAAAAACTGGAATTAAGAGTCAACCACATTGCTATGGATCAGGAGTCACATGTAGGCCAGACCGGGCAAGGGTGGCAGATTTCCTTCCCAAAAAAACCTTATTATAAATGTATTTACTATTTTCATAAGTAGGCTTACATGAACACTGCACTGAAGTTACTGTGAAAATCCCCTAGTCGCCACATTCCGGCGCCTGTTCGGTTACACTGAGGGAGAATTTAGCATGGCCAATGCACCTAACCAGCACATCTTTCGGAATGCGGGAGGAAACCGGAGCACCCAGAGGAAACCCACGCAGACACGGAGGGAACGTGCAAACTCCACACAGACAGTGTCCCAAGGCTGGAATTGAACCCGGGTCCCTGGTGCTGTGAGGCGGCAGTGCTGTGCCACCGTGACATCCATCAAACCACTGCAGTACTTTGCCAAACACAATCATGAATCAACACACTGGGTGGAATTTTCCCACCCCGCCCCACGGGAACTATAGTGGGTGAGACAGGACCATGCAAAGGCCCGTTGACCTCCGACGGGATTTTCCGGTCTTGGGGCGAGTGCAGCTGGAAAATCCCACCCAGAGAGTCCATGGTCGCCAAAGCTCTTTTCGGGCAATGCACCTGAATTGCAGCGATGTGGGATGAAAAGATGAAAATCAGTGCTGCCCTTGGAGAGGAATAAAGAGAACCCATACTTCAATCTAATTATGGAAAATTCTGGAAAGGCTCAACAGGTCCAGCAGCGATCATGGAGAAAAAAACAAAGTTACCATTTCAAGTCTGTATGAATCTTAGAGCCGTGTTCTTCTGTGAAAAACATAGAAACATAGAAACTAGAAGCAGGCGGAGGCCACTCGGCCCTTCGAGCCTGCTCCGCCATTCATCTTGATCATGGCTGATCATCAAATTCAATATCCTGATCCCCCTTTCCTCCCACATCCTTTGATTCCTTTAGCCCCAAGAGCTCTATCTAATTTTTTCTTGAGATCAGTCAACATTTTGGCCTCAACTACTTTCTGTGGTAGTGAATTCCACACATTCACCACTCTCTGGGTGAAGAAATTTCTCCTCACCTCAGTTCTAAAAGGTTTACCCCGTATCCTCAAACTCTGACGCCTAGTTCTGGACTCCCCCCACCATCGGGAACATTCTTTCTGAATCTACCCTGTCTAACCCTGTTAGAATTTTATAAGTTTCTATGAGATCCCCCTCTCACTCTTCCAAACACAAACAGAAACAAAAGAGTCATACGGACTCAAAACATTAACTCTGTTTCTCTCTCCACAGGCGCTGCCAGATCCGCTGAGCTTTTCCAACATTTTCTATTTTTATTTCAAATTTCCAGCATTGGTAGAATTTTGCTTTAATGTTGCGACAATATAATTACACTGCTCTGCACATTAACTGCAGGATGAAGGACAAGTGGCAGCAGGAGATGCAGGACGTTAACACCACCTTGGGATACAAGCTGGTGTCATAAATCCTGCGGCCTCTTGGATCGAATTTATTCATCCACATACCTGAAGGGAATCCAAACCCTTGAACACACTCGGATATCTTCATTCCTTAACCGCACTTTTAATTTTTTTTACCAAATGTCGTTTGTTTTTCCTGTTGTTAAGGCCCATGCCAGAAACTCCAAGGTGTTTTGTAAAGTTAGCCCGGACCCGAAGTTTTATATTTGATTTTGGCATTAGAGTGAGCATAAGGTGTTTCACTCCAGGTATGATTCAAATGAGCCACCAGGGAGCTTTTATCAAACAAAGTTTATTTAAGAACACAGTTAAAATAAAAAATTGGCATAACTTTTTACCAATTACAAGTCTTAAACATGACACAGTATAACTCCTACCAGCTAGCTATCTCTGTTGTTCCAAGTTAAGCACCATCCCACAGACATACACCCTTCTTCAGTCTGAGTACAATAAACAAGTATGCTCTCGTGATGCTGAATTTTCAGTTATGTAACACCTATGGACAGAAATCCAGGCCACCAGTTTCCCGAGATGGGTATATCCTCAAAATAGCCAAACTTCAGAGAGGTAGACTTAATCTCTGGCAGCGTCCGAAAACAGCCACACACAAAACAGAAACCCCAACTCCAGAAAGAGAGAAAACGCTTCCGTCTCTCTCAGCTACAAACCAGTGCTGAAACGAAACGAAAAATTGGAATACTCTGTGAAAACAAGCAGTCCCCAGGCGTATCACCTGACCTGCCACTTATCCCCAAATCAGGCTCTACTCAGCAATCCCAGAAAACATTAAAACCACAGAACACTGCATTAGTTCAGATTAAAATCAACATGGTATCAATTACACTGCCTCAGTATAAAGACACCAGCTACAGACAACACGGTGCCGACAAAACATCCTGCAGAAAAGCATGATTAAGATACATTTCTTAAAGGCACAGCATCGTCACACTGTTCAGGTGTCACTGTCGAAGACCATTCCAGCCACCCAATTTCCTTTCACTGCCGGGGATGCCAAGCATCCGGCATTTTGAATCTGTGGCCAAAATTCTCCCGTCTCGCCCGCCGTGGGAATTGTGGCGGGCGAGACAGGAAATTGGGCGGACCACCTAAAGGTCTGCTGAGCTCGGGCATGAATTTCCGGTCTTTGGGACACGCGCAGCCGGAGAGTTAACGTTTCGAGTCGAATATGACTTTGTTCCAGAGAAGGGACAGACTCAGCTAAAAAACATTAACTAGCCGTCGACAGATGCTGCCGGTTTTTCGGGCACTTGCTGTTTTTTTTTAATCTCTGGCTGTACATATGATGTGATGAAAATTATAGATGCGGCGGAAAATGGTTTGCAGTCGAAATGCTCCAATTCACAGGAGTGAAAATGATGAGTCCAGACAGA
Source organism: Mustelus asterias (assembly GCF_964213995.1). NCBI lineage: Eukaryota > Metazoa > Chordata > Chondrichthyes > Carcharhiniformes > Triakidae > Mustelus > Mustelus asterias. The sequence continues at coordinate 99,023,947 of NC_135811.1, forward strand.
AAATAATCAGGCGGAATTTTAATTTCTTGTTACTTACTCCAAATATTAATTTACTGGAGTTAATTACAACAAAATGCTTCTGTTCATTGAATCAACAGAGCACACTCAGGACACGGTACATTATTAGTGACACATCTATTACTGCCTTCTGAGGGTTTCTCACACATGTTGCTTAATTAGATGTCACCTTCCTTCTCAGGGAATGCTTCAGGTGAATTTTGAACCTGAATTTATTTTGGGCCTCTGCACTTTTTTAAAAAAGCTGTTAAGTAACGTCGCTTTTTAACTTGCGTTCCAAACCACCTGGCGGCTATTCCTACCTTGATCTGTGCCAGTGGGTAAGATTAGCATCAGTGCCAAGACTTGACAGGGTGGCTCAGGGGCCACTGAAACGGGGGCAGCTGAGCAATGGGGCGGCACGGTGGCTCAGTGGTTGGCACTGCCGCCTCACAGCGTCAGGGGCCCAGGTTCAATTCCGGCCTTGGGTGACTGTCTTGTGTGGAGTTTGCACATTCTCCCACGTGTCTGCGTGGGTTTCCTCCAGGTGCTCCGGCTTCCTCCCACGGCCCAAAGATGTGTGGGTTAGGTTGATTGGCCATGGTAAATTGCCCCTTAGTGTCAGTGGGACTAGCAGGGTAAATATGTGGGGTTATGGGGATACAAGGCCTGGGTGGGATTGTTGCCGGTGCAGGCTCGAAGGGCCTCCTTCTGCACTGTAGGGATTCTATGATTCTAATGTTGAGTAAATTAGGCTGGGGTTTGCAATAGATAGACTTGTTAGGAACCCAGCAAAACTGACCTTGTTTGAACAAAAAACTGATGAGTGAATTGCAAGCGGCAATGGGACTTTAACTCGTGACTGCCTAGTTCAACACCAAGTTCCAGAAGAACTTGATCACAAGCAGCTTAGCCAATGTGCCTGAGTATCTTCTGGATAGAAAATAACAGATGTTCTGAAGTGTCTTGCAAAATGTCCCAGCAGATTTTCCGAAAGTAATGTGAGTGAATATGATCCACCACGTGGCAAGTTTCTCCTCCAACCCAACTTAAAGCAGCTAAGTGTAGTTAAGTGTCAGTCGTGTGGCTCAGGTGGAGGCACTCCTGCCTTTGAGCTAGCAGGCTATGCGGTTACATCCCACTCCACAGGACACAGGTGCAGCAACTAGGTTGATGCTCTGTTGCTCTACCGAGGGAGTGCCACACTGTCTTAGGTGCCGTCTTTCGGATGAGATATTCAGCTGTCTTTGTGGGTGCAGAAAATTCCAGGGCGGCACGGTGGCACAGTGGTTAGCACTGCTGCTGCACAGCTCCAGGGACCTGGGTTCGATTCCCGGCTTGGGTCGCTATTTGTGTGGAGTTTGCACATTTTCCCCATGTCTGCGTGGGTTTCCTCCGGGTGCTCCAGTTTCCTCCTGCAGCCCAAAGACGTGCGGGTTAGGTTGATTGGCCATGTTAAATTGCCCCTTAGTATCAGGGGGACTAGCTAGGGTAAATACATGGGATTATCGGGATAGAGCCTGGGTGGGATTGTGGTTGGTGCAGACTCGATGGGCCGAATGGCCTTCTTCTGCACTGCAGGGATTATATGATTCTACTCTGAGGAAGTGTGGGGCATTCACGATGTCCTGGCCAATAGCATTCCCTCGACCAACAAAGACTATTTCCTCGGGTGGATGGAGCTATTACAAGGGGGCATAACTATAGGGTTCGTGGTGGGAGATACAGGAAGGATATCAGAGGTAGGTTCTTTACGCAGAGAGTGGTTGGGGTGTGGAATGGACTGCCTGCAGTGATAGTCGAGTCAGACACTTTAGGAACATTTAAGCGGTTATTGGATAGGCACATGGAGCACACCAGGATGATAAGGAGTGGGATAGCTTGATCTTGGTTTCAGATAAAGCTCGGCACAACATCGTGGGCCGAAGGGCCTGTTCTGTGCTGTACTGTTCTATGTTCTATGTTCTAACATCACAACTCTGGATTATCTGGTCATAAGGTAAGGGTGGTCAGACCATAAAATTGTAGAGATGTCAGGACAGGCAGGAGCCCAGAGTGAAGCCCATTCGAAAAATTTTACCCACACCCCTTCCACCAAGAAACCCATCAGCGAGGGGGCGGGGGAAAAAATTCCACCCTGCAACTTTGATCCAGAATAGATATTAAGAGCAGAATAAAGGTCAGTGCAGTCTGAAAGCAAAGTAGCAGATTGTGTTCCCAGCAGAAAAAGTGTCAACGCTGTTTGGAAGCAGAACATGAGAACAAGATACAAGTGGTTGAAATAACTCCTTGGGGCCCGTGTCCCTTCACCAGATTCCCTTTATTTACAAACTTATCTCCACTCTTAAGAGTGCTTCAGGTACAAAGTCAGAATCCAGAGTGTCAGTAGCCCCGACACTCCTCAATATATACACAAGTGAGACTCCCTGATTGGACAGGCAATCGTTACCTCAATCAGGGAGCTCATACTCCAAGAGGCCAACCGCATGGGCATCGTTGAGGTCATTACACTGGCACTAGGGGGAGAAAATTCAAAATGGAAGACTGAGTTTATAGTCTGAAGTTATGAAACTCAATGTTGATTTAAGAAGGATGTAAAAAGTGTTTAATTGGAAGATGAGGTGCTATTCCTCTGGGAGGTGTTTTTGGGGCCTTGGACAGTGAGGAAAGAGGAGGTAAAGGAGGAAGTTACACCTCCTGCGATTGTATGGGAACATACCAAAGGAACGCGGATGAGGTGCTGGAGGTGATTGAGATTTGGACCAGGGTGTCACAGAGAGAAGAGTCCCATCGGAATGCTGACAGGGCTTAGAAGGATGTGGGGGGATCTAATTAAAACTTACAGAATACTAAGAGGCCTAGATAAAGTGGACATGGGAGGATGTTTCCACGAGTGGGAGAGACTGGAACTCAAGGGCAGAACCTCAGAGTGAAGGAACTCTCCTTTAAAACCGAGATGAGGAGGAATTTCTTCAGCCAGAGGGTGATGAATCTGAAAGCAAAGTCGCAGATTGTGTTCGCAGCAGAATAAGTGTCAACACTGTTTGACACTGAACTCATTGCCACAGAGGGCTGTGGCGGTCAGGTCATTAATGTCTTTAAGACAGAGATAGATAGGATCTTGATCAATGAGGGGATCAAGGGTTACGGGGAGAAGGCAGAAGAATAGGGATGAAAATCATATCAGCCATGATTGAATGGCGGAGCAGACTCGATGGGCTGAGTGGCCTAATTCTGCTCCTATATCTTAGGGTCTTAATATGGTCTGATGGAGGGGAAGATGTGTTTGACGTTTGCCATCATACTGGTGTTGGTGGAAATGATAGAGAATGATACCTTGTTCTGAGAGACAGCAGAAGGGGTAAGGGCAGAAGTGTGTTAAATGGGTTGGACACGGTTGGGGGCTTTGTCAACCTTGTCATGTAGTTTCTAGATTTTCCTTGTAAGAAAATAACAGGACATTGCAGTATGAGATGCCATACAAAATGGGTCTGGGTATGTTTGAAGGCAGCAAGGTTTGCGATGATGTTGCACAAAGTTAGGGGTGACACAGTGTTTAGCACTGCTGCCTCATGGCGGGAGGGGCCCAGGTTCAATTTTGGCCTTGGGTGACTGTGTGTGGAGTTTACACGTTCTCCCCGTGTCTGCGTGGGTTTCCTCCGGGTGCTCTGGTTTCCTCCCACAGTCCAAAGATGTGCAGGTTAAGTCGATTAGCCATGATAAATGTGTGAGGTTATGGGGATAGGGTGGAGGAGAGGGCCTGTGTAAGATACTCTGGGTGGAATTTTCCCGTCGCGCCCGTCATGGAATTCGTAGCGATGGGAGGGGAACCATGCAAAGGTCCATTGACCTCAGGCGGGATTATCCGGTTTTGGGGCGAGTGCATGGGTTGAATCGCCTCCTTCTGCACTGTAGGTACTCTATAGAATTATTTTTCAATTTGTTTGTGGGACATGAGGATCATTGGCTGGCCAGCATTTACTGCCCATCCCTAGTTGACCTTGGAGGACAGTTGAGAGTCAATCACATTGGTGTGGCTCTGGAGTCACATGTAGGCCAGGCCGGGTAAGGACGGTAGATTTCCTTCCCTAAAGGAACCAGATGGGTTTTTCCGACAATCGACAATGGTTTCATGGTCATCAGCAGATTCTTAATTCCAGATATTTTTTATTGAATTCAAATGCCACCAGCTGCCGTGGCGGGATTCGAACCCGGGTCCCCAGAACATTGGCTGAATTTCTGGATTAATGGTCTAGCAATAATACCACTAGGCCATCGCCTCCCCATTTTATCAACATTACCCTAACCATATCTAGCTGTGGGGCCAGTTCGCACCATGTTTAATAATGCAGATGGTGTTTGTGGCTGGACTTTCTGCTCTCTTCTGCTATGGGTGTATAACCGCAAACGCCACAGAAACCTTCTTTACCTAACCTGACCCAAATCTTCACAGATAAACCAAGACAATGAGTCAGGCAACTGAGTGTAGGAAGCATTCCTCCTGAGCCAGACATGCAATTCCCAACAGGAGTTATTTGTTGGCAAACAACAACAAGAATTCCTGTTGCTTTATCTCTGTTGTATCTCGGGGGTGCTGAGCACGGACATAATGATCTCTTCAGCGCTAGAATTCCCTGCTTCAAAACACTTACAACCACAGATTACCACATGGTCGAGAAAAAGCCGGGATTCAGTGGAATAATCACAGCTCTTGGCTTGCGGGAAAAGAAGGCAGATAAGTCTTATTCAGAATCAGTTGGCACCAGTAGCTTCTGAGATATGTATCAGCAAGATTTGGAAATGGTGCCACAACTCTTTTGAGTCAAACTAAATAGACAAAATCAAATGAGCTGAGGGACAAAATTAAAGGGGCAGTCCCTTAAAGGGGACCTGCCCGACAAAAAAAAATCACAAATGAGATTTACAACAGGAAACTACAATGTGATTAAGAGGGTCAATTACGCACACCAGTCCCCGCGGTGCCCAATGGGCATGGAAGGCCTCAACAGTGCCCATGGATACTGCTGCTCGAATTTTACCGGCATGGACTCGCAGACGGCATTCTCCGTCGGCCTCGGACAGGCCTCGGGCGGGCAAGGCGGTAAAATTCCAGCACGCATGTTACCTCTCCAGGGACACCCAGCCATGAATGTGGCCACGGTAGTGGGGCAGACGGTCAGGTCAGACGACCCCCTCGGTCGCCCGCCACCTGGCTGCATTATTGGCAAGTCTGGTCATGTCCAGGAGCAGGTTCACAAGGAAGTTCTCCTCCTTCCCTGCCACCCCCCCCCCCCCCCCCGGGCACCAGGTGCCCGTAGATCAGGAGTGTGGGGTTGTAGTGAAAACAAAATTCAAACAAAAGAGAATGGAAAAGGGAGTGCGGCCCAAAGCATCCTACATAAACATGGTCCACAGACTCCACTCGACCGCAAAAAGGGCAGGTTTCTTGGGAGTCTGTGAACCGGTGCAATCTGTGGTTGTGTGGGACTGCTGCATGCATCATCCCCCATCCCAGGTTCCCCGTGTTAAAGGGGAAGACCCCTCTGGAGAGGGACCATGCCCCCCGGGTGGGGGCAAGGAAATGAAAGGTGTGCAGCAGCAGCCCATACAGGAAACCCCTCCGTACAGCGGCAAAGGGCACGGAGGACATTTGCAGGAGACAACTCAGATGTGGGGCTCCAGCCCCCGAGGGAGTTTGGGGGGGGGGGGTGCGGTTTGGGGCCAAAATGAAATTCCGTCCCAGTAGAGGAGCGTTCGGAGGGGAGTTCACCGCACAGCTGCGCCTCCTTGAGACCACGCGTGACACCGGATCCGAGCATGACTGTTTTGAGGTCATGGGTGGCAGCGGTCGCAAACCTGCCCCTCACCATCATGCAATGAGGGGCCTACTCCAGCCTACTCCTCCGCCACCCAGCACCTCCCCGACCCTGATCACCCCCCCAAGCAGACACAGCCCGTCCCTCCGCCCGCCAACTGAAATGGTATTGGCGTAGCAGCAGTGTACATGCTTTAAGTTTGTCATTAGGAACAGCTGCCCTCAATTGGGGAAAGATTAGGGAATCATTGCAAGAGTGTAAGTTTATTTATTAGTGTCACAAGTAGGTTTACATTAACACTGCAATGAAGTTATTGTGAAAATCCCCGAGTCGCCACGGTCCGGCGCAAGTTTTGGTACACTGAGGGAGAATTTAGCATGGCCAATGCAGCAAACCAGCACGTCTTTCGGACTGTGGGAGGAAACCGGAGCACCAAGAGGAAACCCACGCAGACACGGGGAGAGTGTGCAGACTCCGCACAGACAGTGACCCAAGCCGGGAATTGAACCTGGGTCCCTGGTGCCGTGAGGCAGCAGTGCTAACCACTGTGCCACTGTGTGGCCCTGTTCGCGGTGGGTGGAAGGGAGGGGTTGGTGTGGGAGTGGAGGGATGGGGTGTTGAGGGGAGGGGAAGAGTCTGTGCTATTATTATGTCGTGTTGGGAATAAAACTGTCTTAAGTTTCATCATTTCCTCAATATATGATTAATGAGATTAATAGTAATGTCGTCAATATAATCCATAGTTACTTCAATATATATATTACCATGGCCATACCTCGTTACAGGACACAGGTACTAATATTTCTTGGTGAAGTGCAGCAAACAATGCCACTCCCCTCAAAAAATAAATAAACAGCAAACACAAACATGCCCTCAACCAACATTATTTTTTCTCACAACTAATTTTTTTACGCCAGTACAAATAAAACTTTTTATTGTTAAGTCATGGAATACACCTTGTTGAACAAAAGCTTCCCAGTTTTCTCCCACCTCCCCCCGCCTCTCCTGAAGGTGCTGGGTTTTTGGAGCTGGTTTCATTGCCTCCCGCAGCCCCGACATCTTTGCCGAGAGGTGCTGCAGCAGGTGTGAACATGCATAGCGAACGCTGCGGGCAATCAGCTCATGAATTGCCTCTCACCCGAATCTGAATTTGTCCTCAAACCTCCACCCCGTACACACGTGCTTCACACCAGCACCTCTGTCTAGCAGTCAGCCCGAACTCCAGCTGATTATTCCATTCCTTGGGCCAAAGCAGGTCAGTAAGTTCGATATTCGAACATCATGGTTTTAAACTAATGCAATGGAAGGAAATAATAAAAATAGCATTTATAGAGTGCCTTTCATGGCCTCAAAGCTGCCATCCCTATCATGTAGGGAAAAGTGGCAGCCATCAAGATTTCACACAGCAATGTGCTAACGACCAGACAGTCTGTTTCGGTGGTGGTTCTTTTAATCCATTCGCGGGACATGGGCGTCGCTGGCTGGCCAGCGTTTATTGTAAGAAGTCTCACAACACCAAGTTAAAGTCCAACAGGTTTATTTGGTAGCACAAGCCACAAGCTTTCGGAGCACTGCCCCTTCATCGGGTGAGGATTTTAACCTGATGTTGTGAGACTTCTCACTGGGTTTACCCCAGTCCAACGCCGGCTTCTCCACATCACAGCATTTATTGCCCATCCCTTGAATGGGCTTGCTCAGCCATTCCAGAGGGCAGTTGAGAGTCAACCACATTTCAGTGGCTCTGGAGTCACATGTGGGCCAGACCAGGTAAGGACGGCAGATTTCCTTCCCTAAAGGACATTAGTGAACCAGATCGGTTTTTCCCGACAATCAATTCACGATCATCATTAATTCCAGGTATTTTTTATTGAATTCAAATTCCACCATCTGCCGTGATGGGATTCGAACCTGGGTCCCCAGAACATTAGCTGAGTTTTTGGGTTAATAGTCTAGCAATAATACCACTGGGCCATCGCCTCCCATGGATTTAGAGATAAATAGTAATCACAATACCTGCGAGAACAGCTCTGCTCTTTTTAAAATTAGCACCAGGGGATCTTTGACTTGGCTGAAACACTTCAGATCCTGAGAGGACTTGACAGGGTGGATGTGGAAAGGATGTTTCATCATGTGGGAGCATCTAGAACTAGTTTAAAAATAAGGTGTCGACCATTGAAGGCAGAAATGAGAGGGAGAAAGTTTTAAGGCAGCGCTGGATGGATTCATGTAAGCAAGGGGGAGGGGGTGGTGAAAGGTTATTGGGGAATGTGGAGATGAAGTTACAATCAGAGAAGCAATGAACTTATTGAATGTCAGATCAGGCTTGAAGGGCTGAGTGGCCTACTCCTGCCCCTAACTCATATGTTCATACAGCTACTTCAAAGGGCAGACAGGCCTCGGATTAATGACGTAAGTAAAAGATGGCACTTCTGACAATGTAGCACTCCCTCAGTGCTGTTCAGGAGCATCACCCTGGACTGTGTACTCAAGTTTCAAAGTGGAGATTTTCTTTATTCATTCAATGGGATGTGGGCGTCACTGGCTGGGCCAGCATAATTGCCCAACCCTAATTCCCCTTCAACTGAGGCCATTTCAGGACATTTAAGAGTCAACCAGTTACTAGTCCAGTGACAATACCACTGTTGCTAGGGGCGGCACAGTGGCACAGTAGTTAGCACAGCTGCCTCACAGCGCCAGGGACCCGGGTTCAATTTTGGCCTTGGGTGACTGCGTGGAGTTTGCACGTTCTCCCCGTGTCTGCGTGCGTTTCTTCTGGGTGCTCCGGTTTCCTCCCACAGTCCAAAGAGGTGCGGGTTAGGTGATTGGCCATGCTAAAATGCCCTTTAGTGTCCCAAAATATGCAAGTTAGGTGGCTTAGCCATGGTAAACGTGTGGGGTTACAGGGAGAGGGGGAAGGGGAGGGGAGGGCCTAGGTAGGGTGTTCCTTTGGCAGAGTCGGTGCTGACTCGATGGGCCAAATTGGGATTCTATGTCTACTCCACCACCTCCCTGTAGGCTCTACATATATGACCATCCCACTCAGAAGTAGGACTGCTACCAACTGAGCCCCGTTAGACACCAAATAACACAACTCAGACCGTATCAGACAACTGACCTCCATGGTCTGTAGCACACCTGGCAATGCATTTACCAAACAAGGAACTATGAAATACACATTTTCTAAGCATCCTCCTAAAGCTATCTTCCCTGTGTTACACAATAAGGGAGCGCCATCACAACAAGGACTGTTTAAAAATGTGCAATGCTCTTTTCTAAGGGCAGTGAGGGATGGATTAGAGCACAGCCTTGTCAGCATACTCACATCCCGAGGACAAATAAAGAAAATTACATCTTATCTGCATCTCGTCTCCTTCACACCCTTTCAATCTCCAAAGCCCTTTGCTTCAACAAAGTATTGAAATGTTTTTTTAGAATCATCTGCATCCTCAAATAGTCATTATTGCTACTCTCTGTAATCAAAGGTAAAGTCGGCCGAGTCCCAGGTGACTGCTTTCCCGTTTGAAGATTGGTGGCAATTTAACCTGAGGGCCACCGCAGCTCAGGCAACGGACAAGCTGCGGCCGTCATGATTAACCTCAGCTGGAACGGGAACTGAACCCACGCTGTTGGCATCGCTCTATGTCACTAATCAGCCCGTCCAGCCAATTGAACTAAACTGTAGTTACAGCTACAGATACTTGTCTGCTAATTTGACTAAAATGAGCCAATTAACAGGAACAATCAGAGGAATTTTAACCACAAGTTATGCCAGGCTTAAATCAAGTTTCTGCAATCTCTGATGCTGGTTTAAAAAAAACTTCTGTGTTGGAGATTGGCCTTGGTTGAAAGAACAAGCAGGGCACACTTACCATAGAATCCCAACAGTGCAGAAAGAGGCCATTCCGCACACTGAGTCTGCACCAACCCTCTGAAAGTGTATCCCACCCAGACCCTCCGCCCTATCCCTGTAACCCATTTGCATTCACCATGGCTGATCCCCCTAACCTACACATCTTGGAGCTGCGGGAGGAAACCGGAGCACCCGGAGGAAACGCACGTAGACGTGGGGAGAAGTTTTTAAAATTTCACAATTTATTCATTAGTGTCACAAGTAAGCTTACATTAACACTGCAATGAAGTTACTATGAAAACCCTCTAGATGCCACACTCCGGCGCCTGTTCGGGTACACTGAGGGAAAATTTAGCATGGCCAATGCACCTAACCAGCACATCTATCGGACTGTGGGAGGAAGCCGGAGCACCCGGAGGAAATCCACGTAGACACGAGTAGAAGTTTTAAGGTTTTACAATTTATTTATTAGTGTCATAAGTAGGCTTACATTAACACTGCAATGAAGTTACTGTGAAAATCCCCTACTCGCCACACTCCGGCGCCTGTTCGGGTAACACTGAGGGAGAATTTAGCAAGGCCAATCCACCTAATCCACACATCTTTCGGACTGTGGGAGGAAACCGGAGCACCCGGAGGAAACCCACGCAGACACGGGGAGAATGGGCAAATTGCACACAGCCAGTGACCCAAGCCGGGAACTGAACCCGGGCCCCTGGCACTGTGAGGCAGCAGTGCCATTGTGCCACCCCATTTCTACCAATTGTACCAATGTGTGATGATTCAAGGTGACTCTCTGAATTAAGCGTGCACTTCTAGTTGCAAAGACAAGTCTTATGAGTTTTTAAACTGTAAAAAAAATTAACAGACTAAGAAACTGACGGGTGTACACCAATGAACATAGAATATAGAACAGTACGGCACAGTACAGGCCCTTCGGCCCTCGATGTTGTGCCGAGCTTTGTCCGAAACCAAGATCAAGCTATCCCACTCCCTATCATCCTGGTGTGCTCTATGTGCCTATCCAATAACCGCTTGAAAGTTCCTAAAGTGTCCGACTCCACTATCCCTGCAGGCAGTCCATTCCACACCCCAACCACTCTCTGAGTAAAGAAGTAAATGAAGCTGGCAAATGACTCAGCACAATAGTTTTTGAAGTAATTTTTCACAATTTACCATCAGGTTACTCACAAGTGGTGGACTACCCACTTATTAACACTGGTCATGTTTTGTAATAAACCTGTTGTCAGCTGCATTAATAAAACGGCACCAGCGCACTACTCTTAAATACAGCAATCAATATCTTATTATGCATGAAAAGGAACAGTTGCATTCCACTCCACCGCCCTGTTAGACTGGTTCACGGAGAATCCTAAATTGGTGGCTGGACTGATGACCAGGAACATGATCCCTAATTTCACTTTGGAAAAACCCCACTTAATTTTAAGGCAATTTGCGCCGAGATTGCGGGCTGTGTCCCAAGTGAAAACTCAACCCCACTGAAATTAAGGGAAGATTAGCTGAAAATACGTTACAGAGGCAACAGAGTTAATCAGGAGGCTCTAGATCCCCATTTATCTACAGAACAGCAATCATGATACTATTGTGCGAAGCAGTTAGTGGGTGTGTCAACATGAAAAAACACAATATGTAAGTGCAAGCACTTCATCCTTGGGTAGCACAGTTGTGAGATTTCCTTTTATGGAATTTTATGACATTTTACAGTTAGTGCACTTCTGAATTTCTGTTTCATCTTCTGCGAAATTTAACTGAAGCACCAGCAATATAATGACACCTGATCTGACCCTGGCAACCTTCCACTATGAGATCAGACCCACAAAACAATTGTGGTTAACTCCTAAAGTCATTTACAAGGTAGATACAGAACACAAGGGCATTTTTAAATCATTCATCCAAGAAATGGCTACAGTTCTCCCACTGCAGAGCCCAAACTGTTTTCAAATCATATTGATTTTGTTTCTCTCTACGCAATCTAGCCTGTTATTCAATGAATTCAATAAAATCTGGAATTAAAAGTCTAACGATGTCCCATGAAACTATTGCCAATTGTTATAAAAACCCATGTGGTTCACTAATGTTCTTTAGGATCTATGGTTCCAGATTTACAGTGCGATGTGGTTGCTCTTAAATGTCCTCTGAAGTGCCCTCGTGTCACTCAGTTCAAGAGAAATTAGCCATTCGGATTGGGCAGTAAACACTGGCCGAGCCAGAGACGCCCATATCCCGTGAATGAATTTTTAAAATGTTCTTCTTCAAAATACCACCTTTTAGGTCCATCTGAGAGAGCAGACAGAGTCTCAGTATAACATCTGGGCAACAGCACCTCTGATAGTGCAGCACGCCCTCAGTACTGGCCTAGACTATCAGTCCTGATGTTTGGGCTCAATTCTCTGGAGCGGGCTTTGAACCCAGAACCAGTCTTTTCTCCTTGGAGAGACGTAGGATGAGAGGAGACCTAATAGAGGTATATAAGATGTTGAGAGGCATAGATCGGGTGGACTCTCAGAGGCTTTTTCCCAGGGTGGAAATGGCTGCTACAAGAGGACACAGGTTTAAGGTGCTGGGGGGTAGGTACAGGGGAAATGTTAGGGGGAAGTTTTTCACACAGAGGGTGGTGGGTGAGTGGAATCGGCTGCCGTCAGTGGTGGTGGAGGCAAACTCAATAGGGTCTTTTAAGAGACTCCTGGATGAGTACATGGGACTTAATAGGATGGAGGGTTATAGGTAGGCCTAAAAGGTAGGGATATGTTCGGCACAACTTGTGGGGCCGAAGGGTCTATTTTGTGCTGTAGTTTTCTATGTTTCTAACCACTGGCCTCAAGGGAGAGAGTGCCACGTCTTTTTTTAAGTTAATTTATTAGTGTCACAAATAGGCTTACATTAACACTGCAATGAAGTTATTGTGAAAATCCCTGAGTCGGTACACTGAGGGAGGATTTAGCATGGCCAATGCACCTAACCAGCACGTCTTTCGGACTGTGGGAGGAAGCCGGAGCACCCGGAGGAAACCCATGCAGACACGGGGAGAACATGCAGTCTCTACACAGACAGTCACCCAGAGGCCGGAATCGAACCCGGGTTCCTAGCGCTGTGAGGCAGCAGCGCTAACCACCGTGCCGCCCTGATATCCATAATCCTGGCACAAAGTGCTTCAAGTGTGACAATGTGCAATATAAATTAAGTACTGAATATCCAGAAATAATTTGGATGCATGTATTTGGTGTCTTTAGTTATCTCTTTTTTCCCCTCCTTGTTTTTGCCATACTCGGTGACTTTGCAGAACTTCTTCAGAGCAATGGGTTTGCCGGGGGCTCCAAGCTGGCATCAGAATTGCGGCATACACAAGTTTACACATTTTTACTCATTTTCCTCAGAATACATTGGTCAATGAAATGATGGACCAATGCCAATGGTGGCTTGGTGGTAATGTCAGTGGACTAGTGACCCAGGCTGATACTCGGGGTATCAATGGGTTCAAATCCCTCCCCGGGGCAACTGATGGAAACTAAATGAATAAATCTGGGACATAAAGTGATGGTGATCATGACAACCGTCAACAATTTTCATCAAATCCCATCTGGTTCAACGGTGCCCTTTTTAAAAAAAATGTTTTACACCATTCTTGCAAAGCCAATGCTCAGGGTGGACCGGGCAAACCCCAATCCAATCCTTACTTGCACCAAAAACCATATTCAAATTCCAATTGTATCCAATTCAAGGTCCCCACAAGGGAGAGAAACAAGATCCAAGCTGACAAAATGAGGCATCTTGGGCTTGACTGGGGCGGCACGGTGGTTAGCACTGCCGCCTCACAGCTCCAGGGACCTGGGTTCGATTCCCGGCTTGGGTCACTGTCTGTGCATGTTCTCCCCGTGTCTGCGTGGGTTCCCTCCGGGTGCTCCGGTTTCCTCCCACAGTCCGAAAGACGTGCTGGTTCGGTGCACTGGCCATGCTAAATTCTCCCTCCGTGTACCCAAACAGGCACTGGAGTGTGGCGTCTAGATTTTCACAGTAACTCCATTGCAGTGATAATGTAAGCCTACTTGTAACACTAATAAATAAGCTTTAAACTTTAGCCAAAGGGCCAAAGGGAATTTGCCATCCTTACGTGCTTGCAGATGACTTCAGCAATGTAGTTGACTCTTAACTGCCCTCTGAACTGATTTAGCAAAGCACAGCACAAGGGCAACAGATGCTGGACTGTGTGAAATATAGAATGATGTGGAGATGCCGGTGTTGGACTGGGGTAAGCACAGTAAGAAGTCTCACAACACCAGGTTAAAGTCCAACAGGTTTATTTGGTAGCAAATACCATAAGCTTTCGGAGCGCTGCCCCTTCGTCAGATGGAGTGAAAATCTGTTCTCCAACAGTGCACAGAGACACAACATCAAGTTACAGAATACTAATTAGAATGCAAATCTCTACAGCCAGCCAGGTCTTAAAGGTACAGATAATGTGGGTGGAGGGAACATTAAACACAGGCTAAAGAGATGTGTATTGTCTCCAGACAGAACAGCTAGTAAGATTCTGCAAGATCAGGAGGCAAGTTGTGGGGGTTACTGATAATGTGACATAAATCCAACATCCCGGTTTAGGCCGTCCTCATGTGTGCGGAACTTGGCTATCAGTTTCTGCTCAGCGACTCTGCGCTGTCGTGTGTCGTGAAGGCCGCCTTGGAGAACGCTTACCTGAAGATCCAAGGCTGAATGCCCGTGACTGCTGAAGTGCTCCCCCACAGGAAGAGAACAGTCTTGCCTGGTGATTGTCGAGCGGTGTTCATTCATCCGTTGTCGTAGCGTCTGCATGGTTTCCCCAATGTACCATGCCTCGGGACATCCTTTCCTGCAGCGTATCAGGTAGACAACGTTGGCTGAGTTGCAAGGGTATGTACCGTGTACCTGCCATCATCTCACGTGAGAACACCAGGTACACGGTACATACTCTTGCAACTCGGCCAACGTTGTCTACCTGATACGCTGCAGGAAAGGATGTCCCGAGGCATGGTACATTGGGGAAACCATGCAGACGCTATGACAACGGATGAATGAACACCGCTCGACAATCACCAGGCAAGACTGTTCTCTTCCTGTGGGGGAGCACTTCAGCAGTCACGGGCATTCAGCCTTGGATCTTCAGGTAAGCGTTCTCCAAGGCGGCCTTCACGACACACGACAGCGCAGAGTCGCTGAGCAGAAACTGATAGCCAAGTTCCGCACACATGAGGACGGCCTAAACCGGGATGTTGGATTTATGTCACATTATCAGTAACCCCCACAGCTTGCCTCCTGATCTTGCAGAATCTCACTAGCTGTTCTGTCTGGAGACAATACACATCTCTTTAGCCTGTGTTTAATGTTCCCTCCACCCACATTATCTGTACCTTTAAGACCTGGCTGGCTGTAGAGATTTGCATTCTAATTAGTATTCTGTAACTTGATGTTGTGTCTCTGTGCACTGTTGGAGAACAGATTTTCACTCCATCTGACGAAGGGGCAGCGCTCCGAAAGCTTATGGTATTTGCTACCAAATAAACCTGTTGGACTTTAACCTGGTGTTGTGAGACTTCTTACTGAAATATAGAAAGCAGGGGTGCCTCAACACTGGAGTTTGTCCAGTTGATTCAATTTTATACATATACAAAGCTGCAAACCTGAAATAAAATGCACACCAGGTTTGCCAGCATCTGAAAGAGAAAGACGTCTCGACGTCTCCTGGTGGGATCTGTGCTCTTAGGAGATGTCTCTACCTGAAATGGTTGCCTTTATCTCCTTGCACTTGCTGACTGACCCGCTATGCATTAGCAACCCCCCCCCCCCCCCCCCCCGCCGCACACACACACACACGAATGTGCTACTACTATTTCTGGATGAGAGGCTCTCACACTGACATTGGCCGTTGACATCAATCTCCCCAAATGTCAACATGTAGATGATGATGCGAAGTACTTTAACACTAAAGGGGATCAGTGTCAACCGCGGGAGGGAGGGCTTTCAGCTTAGTGTCGACCGTAAATTATGATTTTTCTTTTGCGCAAAAAAGTTGTGCTGACAATAAAGAGGTCACCCGGCCCCAGACAGAACAGCGATCGAGTACAGCCAACACTTGTTGATGTCCCAGTGTTCAGCGGATATAAAGTCAATAAAAGCAGCAGCTGAGTTGGAAACTAGCGAAAGGCTACCGCGGGAGTGAAATTGTATCGACTTCAGGAAATCATTGCAATGTAACAAACTGGAGCAAGTTCTCCATGTCATTAACACCAAACACAGTTGTCGGTGGAGCCTGGGAAGTTCAAACTCTCCCTTCCGAGATTATTTTAAATCCCTCCTCCCCGCACCCCAGCCCGATTTAGATGCAGAGCCAGGGTGATGTTGGTGTTTACATTGCACTTACCGCAGTTTCACTGGTGCCTTTCCCCGGGGCTTGTCAGTTTCTCCCGGCACTTGCTGGATTTCACCGCCTTGGGTTGATTTCACTCGGGCGCTGTGTTGATGGCGAAGGCTTGTAACTTTCTCCTTCGCTCTCCCCCACCTCCACCACACACCTCCACCCCCACCCACCCGCTCTCACTCTTCTCACCTCTGATATCTGTCTGCCTCCAGTTGAAGCTCTCTTTCCCTCGCTGTCAAACCGAAAGTAGACTGCAAAACTCCTCCTCTTTGGTTGTCCCGCACTCCTCTCTCCGCGATTTGGCGCTCTCTCGCTGGCTTTAAAAGGACAGAGAATCTCTCTGTCTCAACACATACAACATTCAGGCACAGAAAACACACACACGGGCAAAAGAAACATGCACTGAAACGGGCTGTCACAATCCGTGCTGAGATGAAAGATCTATCTGAAAGGTTGTCAGCGTGTTCTGGGGCTGCTGGGGTGGCAACGCTTGAACATTTGACACCTCAGGACTTGCAAATTTGTCTGAGTGCATCAATAATAAGAACACAGCTGCCACCTGGAGGATGTCAGGCCGCCCGAACTGAGACATGTTATCAAAAAATAATCCGGCTTTCACAGCTCCTGGAACCCTCCCTTCGAACTAACCACTGATTTGATTTGATTTATGATTGTCACATGTATTAACATACAGTGAAAAGCATCGTTTCTTGCGCGCTATAACAGACAAAGCATACCGTTCATAGAGAAGGAAAGGAGAGAGTGCAGAATGTAGTGTTACAGTCATAGCTAGGGTGTAGAGAAAGGTCAACTTAATGCAAGGTAAATCCATTCAAAAGTCTGACAGTAGCAGGGAAGAAGCTGTTCTTCACTGAATCCTCATTGACACATAGATCAGTTGAACCCCCATCCTTTAGTTCAGGTATGACAATAGGAGCCATTCTAACTGATGAATGATTTCTTTTTATTCATTCATATTCAACATTTATTGCCCATCCCTAGTTGCCCGTGGAGGGCAGTTGAGAGTCAACCACATTGCTGTGGCTCTGGAGTCACATGTAAGCCAGACCGGGTAAGGGCAGCAGACTTCCTTCCCTAAAGGACATTAGTGAACCAGATGGGTTTTTCCAACAATGGTTTCATGGTCATCAGTAGATTCTTAATTCCAGGTATTTTTATTAAATTCAAATTCCACCATCTGCCGTGGCGGGATTCGAACCCGGGTCCCCAGAACATTAGCTGAGTTTCTGGGTTAATAGTCTAGTGATAATACCACTAGGCCATCACCTCCCACAAGAATGGCTGGAAGGATGAGAAACTTCAGAAATGAGGATAGATTGAAGAGGCTGGGACTGTTTTCCTTGGAGAGAAGAAGGCTGAGAGGAGTTTTGATAGAGATGTTTAAAATCATGTGGGGGCTGGACAGAGCAGATAGGGAGAAACTGTTCCCCCTCGTAAAAGGATATCAAGAATGAAAGAGCACAGATTTGCAAAAGAAGCAAATGCGATGTGGGAAAAAATGTTTTTCACCCAAGGAGTGTGGTTCAGATCTAGAATGCACTGGCTGGAAGTGTGGTGGAGGCAGGTTCAATCGAGGCACTCAAGAGGGCATGGGATGGTTATTTGTATAGAAACTATGTGCAGGGGTGTAGGAAAAAGACAAGGGAATGGGACTAAGTCATGATGCTCATTTGGAAAGCAGACACAATGGGCCAAATGGCCTCCTTCTGGACCATAACAATCCTGTGATTCTGTGAAAATATGTAGCAACAATAACTTGCATTTAGATACCTAAAGCTTCTAAGGTATTAAAACATCCAAAGAGGCTTTCCATAGCAGCATCTGCCAGTTCCTCTCCATGTCACCCTGACTTGGAAATATATCACCACTCCTCATTGTTGCTGGGTCAAAATCCTATAACTCCCCTCCTGACAGCACTGTGGGTGTACCCACACCACACGGACCACAACGGTTCAATAAGGCAGCTCACCGCCACCATCTCAAGGGCAATAAGCAACGGGTCATAAATACTGGCCTTGACAGCGGACCTTCACATCTCGGGAAATAATTTTTTTAAAAAGTGATTTGTTTTACAACATTTCACCTTTGGCAAACAGTCAGCAGATAAAACTTATCTTCACCTTACATACACTTTGTTCAGTTAACACAGGGTGCTTTCCTCATGGAGAAGGGAATAAAGACAACATTGGACCCTATTTTAACTGCACAATTGGATGGGGTTTTAAATGAGTTCAAGTCTTATCCGAAGTTACAGAAAGCTGAAAATATCGCAGTCCAAAGGGAGAAATTCTGATTTGGATTGTTACGACATTCAGTATGAACTGAAAAATCAGAAGAACAATTTCTTCTGCATTTTAAGTTTATTTAATAGTCACAAGTAAGGCTTACATTAACACTGCAATGAAGTTACTGTGAAATTCCCCTAGTCACCACACTCCGGCGCCTGTTCGGGTACACTGAGGGAGGATTTAGCACGGCCAATTCACCTTAACCAGCATGTCTCTCGGACTGTGGGAGGAAACCGGAGCACCCGGAGGAAACCCATGCAGACACGGAGAGAACGTGCAGACTCCATATAGTCACACAAACTGGAATTGAACCTGGGTCCCTGGCACCGTGAGGCAGCAGTGCTAATCACTGCGCCACCGTGCCACCTCATCATGGGCCCTTGGCCACATCAGTTTCATTACCTCAGTAAAACCCATCCCCAATTCAACTTTTTCTTGCAAGCCAGGAACTGCATTCTCAACGTTCCGACTCGATCTTGTGCTTGCTGATATGATAAACCTGCCCCTTTCATTAGGGTTATTTCAAACCCCCTTATAAATTCCACCTTCAGCTGTCTTGATTGCCTCCTCTATTATCCTGACTTAAATTAATAATTCTTAAGTTTTTTCAGTAAGAAATTGCCAAACAACCACATGTTGCCTTTTATCACTTTCTGTGTGAGTTCCTCAAAGCCTTCTCCCTTCCAAGCGACACTGTTGGTCCATGGACTGCAGCAGTTCAAGAAGGCAGCTCACCACCACCTTTACAAGGGTGATTAAGGATGGGCAATAAATGCTGGCCTCGACAGCGTGGACCCTCACATCTCTAATTATTACTTGAATGAGTGTAACTTGAGAGAGGTGGATAATCAGCAAGATCTTAGTATCCTCGTGCATCAGTTGGTGAAAGTTAGCGCGCAGGTACAGCAGGCAGTAAAGAAGGCAAATGGTATGTTGATCTTCATAACATGAGGATTTGAATATAAGAATAGAAATGTTTTACTGCATTAGACAGGGTGTTGGTGAGGAGTATTGTGGAACATTGTGCGCAGTTTTGGTGTCCTTATCTGAGGAAGGGTGCCCTTGCTATAGAGGGAGTGCAGCATAGGTTTACCAGGCTGATTCCTGGGATGGCAGGTCTGTCATATGATGAGAGACTAAGTCAGTTAGGATTGTATTCATTGGAGTTTAGAAGAGTGAGAGAGAATCTCATAGAAACTGATAAAATTCTAACAGGATTAGACAGGGTAGATTCAGAAAGAATGTTCCCGATGGTGGGGGAGTCCAGAACTAGGGGTCATTGCTTAAGGATAAGGGATCAACTTTTTAGGACTGAGGTGAGAAGATATTTCTTCACCCAGAGGGTGGTGAATGTGTGGAATTCACTACCACAGAAAGTGGCTGAGGCCAAAGCATTGTGTGATTTCAAGAGAAATTAGATACAGCTCTTGGGGCTACAGAGATCAAGGGATATGGGGGAAGGCAGGATCAGGGATATTGAATTTGATGATCAGCCGTGATCACAATGAATAGCAGAGCAGATTCGAAGGGCTAAATGGCCTATTCCTGATTCTATTTTCTATGTGTCCATGTTTCTCATGAAAGAATAAAAAAAGTGATCACTTCTATCATTCAGTAATCCTGGTCATGCTTACCAGTGCCCTCGCACTGGAGCGGGTACAGCAGTGCTTTATGAGGGTACTTCCAAGAATGGAGAAGTTTAGCTATGAGGAAAGATTGGATAGACGGCCATTGTCACCTTTGGAAAGGCTGAGAAGAGATTTAATTGAGGTGTAAAAAATTGAGGGCCCAGTTAGGGTGGATGGGAAGGAGCTATTTCCTAGCAGAGAAGTCAATAACCAATGGACATAGATTTGATGTCATTGGCAGAAGTATTAAAAGGCAGTTGAGAATTCCTCACCTCCCGGGGATTGTGGAGATCAAGTACTCATTACCTGAAAGAGTGGTAGAGGCAGAAACCTTTACTGTATTGAAAAAGTACTTGGATGCGCATTTAAAGTGAGCTACAGACTAAGAAGTGGAAAGTTGGGTTAAACTGGATAACTCTTTATTGGCCAGCACAGTCAGGAATGGCCTCCACCTGTTCTATAAATTTGCTATGTTTCTATATATAAATGCGAGCACATATCACTGTCCCTCATCTGCTCTCTTTAATTCAGTAATTCTCGAGCGAGAGTCCATTGACTTTTCAGTGGGCCTGCAAAATAATGATATTTGGAGGCCAACTTTATACAAGTCTGGAGATGGTAGTGGCTGCCACATGTGCAGCTGGATTGGAGGAGCTGTATTGAAGGAGTCTCCATATCTGTAAATGATCTGTGAGTATATTTCATTTATGGGATGTGGGTGTCACTGGCTAGACCAGCAATTATTGCCCATCCTAATTGCCCTTGAGAAGGTGATTGTGGACTGCCTTTTTTAACCGCTGCAGTACACATTCGGGATGGCACAGTGGCTAGCACTGCTGCCTCACAGCGCAAGGGACCCAGGTTCGAATCCCAGCTTGGGTCATTGTCTGTGTGGAGTTTGCACGTTCTCCCCGTGTCTGCATGGGTTTCCTCCGGGTGCTCTGGTTTCCTCCCACACTCCGAAAGATGTGCTGGTTAGGTGCATTGGCCATGCTAAATTCTCCCTCAGTGTTCCCGAACAGGTGACAGAGTGTGGCAACTAGGGGATTTTCACAGCAATTTCATTGCAGTGCGGGTTAGGTTGATTGGCCATGCTTAATTACCCCTTCGTGTCCTGGGATGTGTAGGTTAGAGGGATTAGTGGGATAAATGTGTGGAGTTGTGGGGATAGGGCTTGGGCTGGGATTGTTGTCGGTGCAGACTCAATGGGCCTGATTTTACCATTTTGAGTCTAAGTGCCGAATCCGGGCGTCAAATAGATCCACGCCCGGAATCCTCTTTGCAGCGCGCCCATAAGCGTTTTGCCGGCTCCAGTCCGATCCGTGCTGTGGGCGGGGCTTAGCGCTGGTGGACCGATCGGAGCTCTGAACTGCGCATGTGCAGTTCGAAAAAAATCTGACAGTGCGTGCCCGGGCGCGAAAAAAAAAAGCAGAGAGCGGCTCTCTGACAGTCATCCTCTGGGGGGAGGGGGATGGGGGTGGTGGGAGGAGGAGGGGGGGCGAGACCCAGATCATCCTCTAGTCGGGGGGCGGGGGGGGGGGGGGTGGGACGCAGATCATCCTCTGGTCGGTGGGGGACGGGGGGGGGTCCGCTGCCAGTCTGTGGCCGATCGGTGGGGAGGGAGGGGGCAGGGGGGTCCGCTGCCAGTCTGCGGGCGATCCCTCCTCCCCACTGGAGGAACGAATCATTCCTGCCGGAGTGGACGTGCGGCCATGCCATCCCACAAAACCTTCAAGATGAAGCGATTCCTCACTAAGAAGATGAAGCAGAACCGATTACTCTTCCCTACAGGGGCAAGAGAGCGGGAGAGATGGCTGTGGCTGGTAGTGTACCAGTGATGCTGTATCCTTTACAGGCCCAGCTTGGTCCTTCTCCAGTGTCTCCTCTTGGACTTGTACTGATCTTGTAGCCGGTTTTCATGCGGATCCACTGTGGAATCGGCTGGTTCTGCTTCATCTTCTTCGCGAGGAATCGCTTCATCCTGAAGGTTTTGTGGGATGGCATGGCTGCACGTCCACTCCGGCAGGAGGGATTCGTTCCTCCAGTGGGGAGGAGGGATCACCTGCAGACTGGCGGCGGACCCCCCTGCCTCCTTCCTCCCTACCGATCGGCCGCAGACTGGCAGTGCCCCTCCCCCCCACCCCCCGCCGACCAGAGGATGACCTGGGTCCCACCCATTTAAATCGTCGGGCCACCCGATTCGGGCGCGGGCCGGACCCGTGCCCGAATCGGGTATCGGTAAAGCCGCGATCTGCTCGGAATCGGGTGCGAGATCACAATACAGGCCCGACGCCCAACTTTACCGCGATTTCGTGCGAAGTTTTGGTAAAATCAGGCCCAATGGGCTGAATGGTCTCCTTCTGCACTGTAGAGTTTCTATGATCCTATGATATTTTGCAGAAGCCCCCACAATGCTATTAGGAAGGGAGTTCTAGGACTTTGACACAATGGCAGTGAAGAAACAGTGATATGTTTCCAAGTCAGCATGGTGAGTGGCTTGGAAGGGAAATTCCAGGTGGTGCTTTTCCTAGCCTCTGCCCTATTCTTGTACCAAACAGTATTTATATAGTTAGCCCAGTCCTGTTCCTGGCCAATGGGAACCCTCCGGGATGTTGATAGTGAGAGATTCAGCGATGGTTATGCCATTGAATGTTGAGGGAAAATGGTTGGATTTTGTCTTGCTGGAGATGGTCATTGTCTGGCACTGGTGTGACACAAATGCTAATTGCCAGCCCAGCTCTGAATATTGTCCAGCATCTGAGGAGTCATGAATGCCTCCAACTATTGTGCAATCAGCAGCAGACATCACCACTTTTGACCTCATGATGGAAGAAAGGTCACCGATGAAACAGCTGAGGATGGTTGGGCCTCGGAAACTTCCCTGAGGAACTCTTGCAGCTGATTGACCTCCATCAACCACAACCATCTTCCTTTGTACCAGGTATGACTGCAGCCGGTGGAGCTTTCTTCCTCCGTTTCCTCAAAAACATTAGTAAAATATTCTTTATATGACATATTGCTCTTATGCGTATTCTATACTTTGCTCTTTAATCAATTCACTGTTGCTTTTCCGCCGTCCACTCATGTATTACTGCTCTTTTTTTTAATCAGTCGTGGGACATGGGTGTCACTGGCTGGCCAGCATTTATTGCCCATCCCTAGTTGCCCTTGGAAGGCAGTTGAGAGTCAACCACATTGCTGTGGCTCTGGAATCATATGTATGCCAGGCCAGGTAAGGACAGCAGATTTCCTTCCAAAATGACATCAGTGAATCAGATGGGTTTTTCCGACAATCGACAATGGTTTCATGGTCATCAGTAGATTCTTAATTACAAATTTTTAAAATTTAAGTTAAATTCCACCATCTGCTGTGGGGGGATTCGAATTCGGGTCCCCAGAACATTTTGTACTTTCACTTTCACATAGAAATATAGACACTAGAAGTAGGGGTAGGCCATTCGGCCCTTAAAGCCTGCTCTGCCATACATTTTGATCCTGGCTGATCATCAAATTCAATTTCCTGATCCCCCCTTCCCCCATATCCATTGATCCCTTTAGCTCTTAGAACGATATCTAATTTTTTCTTGAAATCAGATAACCTCGTGTCTGCGTGGGTTTCCTCCGGGTGCTCCGGTTTCCTCCCACAGTCCAAAGATGTGCGGGTTAGGTTGATTGGCCAGGTTAAAAATTGCCCCTTAGAGTCCTGGGATGCGTAGGTTAGAGGGATTAGCGGGTAAAATATGTGGGGGTAGGGCCTGGGTGGGATTGTGGTCGGTGCAGACTCGATGGGCCGAATGGCCTCCTTCTGCACTGTAGGGTTTCTATGGTATAGACATTTCCCTTCAAAGATTTACCTGGGCACCATTTTTATACTTCTCCAATTCATAGAATCATAGAATCTCTACAGTACAGAAGGAGGCCATTCGGCCTATTGAGCCTGCACTGACAACAATCCCACCCAAGCCCCATCCCTGTAACCCCATATATTTACCCTGCTAATCCCCCTAAAGCAAAGGTGCAATTTAGCATGGCCAATCCACGTAACTCGCACATCTTTGGACTGTGGGTGGCATGGTGGCACAGTGGTTAGCACTGCTGCCTCACAGCGCCAGGGACCCAGGTTCGATTCCTGTCTTGGGTCACTGTTTGTGTGGACTTAGCACGTTCTCCCCGTGTCTGCATGGGTTTCCTCCAGGTCCTCCAATTTCCTCCCACAGTCTGAAAGACGTGCTGGTTAGGTGCATTGGCCATGCTAAATTCTCCCTTGGTGTACCTGAACAGGCGCCGGAGTGTGGCGACTCGGGGAATTTCACAGTAACTTCATTGCAGTGTTAATGTAAGCCTTATTTGTGACAAATAAATAAACTTTCAACTTTAAAAAAACCGGAGGAAACCCACGCAGACACAGGGAGAATGTGCAGATTCCGCATAGACAGTGACCCAAGCCAGGAATTGAACCCGGGTCCCTGGCATTGTGAGGCACTGTGTCATTAAGAGGCACTATTCATCATCTGCGTTCCATCACTCACCAATATCACCCTCGCGAACACAGCAAGCTTTCATGTTTGTCGATAGTGCCCAGGTTTGGTGGCCACCCTGACTCCAGAGTTTTCCTTCTGTCTACGTAGCAGGCATGAAGATCTGAAATACAAGCATCCTTCAGCTAATTATTGCTGAAACTGAGGGTAGTTAGTTTATATCTCACCAGGAGCTAGGTGTGTCTCATACCAGCCTCACTCATTTTCTTGGGTTCTTGCTCACGTTTGAGTTCGTAGTTGCATGGTTTTGCCATTCTCTGCAGCTCTCTGTTCAATTTTCCATCTAAAGCCGTCCTCAGCAGAAACCACTTTGAAATATTACGTCCCTTGGTTCACTCTTTCTGCTGCTAAAACTTTCATCTATGCTTTCAACATTTTAAGAATTGATTCCTCTCAAGCTCTTTTCCCTGGCATCTGTCTCCGCCTTACACCAACTCTATACAAAGAACAAAGAACAGTACACCACAGGAACAGGCCCTTCAGCCCTCCAAGCCTGCGCCAATCATGTTTACCTATCTAAACCAACTGCCTGTATCCCTCTATTCCCCGTTTCTTCATATGCCTATCAAGATAAGTCTTAAATGTGGCTAACGTATCTGTCTCAACCAGCTCACTTGACAGTGCATTCCAGGCCCCCACCACTCTCTGCATAAAAAAACCTCCCCCCCCATCTCCACTGAACCTTTCCCCCCTTATCTTGAACTTGTGCCCCCTTGTAATTGTCATTCCTGCCCTGGGAAAATGGCTTCCGACTGTTCATCCTATCTATACCTCTCATAATTTTATAAACTTCCATCAGGTCGTCCCTCGGGCTCCGTCTTTCCAGGGAGAACAATCCCAGTTTATTCAATCTCTCCTTATAGCAAATACCCTCCATATCAGGCAACATCCTGGTAAACCTTTTCGGAACTCTGTCCAAAGCCTCCACATACTTCTGGTTGTGTGGTGACCAGAATTGGACACAGTATCCCAAATGTGGCCTAACCAACGTTTTATGTAACTGTAACATAATTTGCCAACTTCTACACTCGATGCCCCATCTGATGAAGGCAAGCATGCCATATGCTTTCTTCACCACCTTTTCCACCTGTGCTGCCACCTTTAAGGATCTGTGGACCTGTGCTCCCAGATCTCGCTGTGTGTCTATGCTCCTGGTGGTTCTGCCATTTATTTTATAGCTCCCACCTGAATTGGATCTACCAAAATGCATCACCTCGCACTTGTCTGGATTAAATTCCATCTGCCATCTCTCCGCCCAATTTTCAGCTTATCTATATCCTGCTGTGTTCTCTGACAATCTACATCACTATCCGCAGCTCCAATCTTAATATCATCCGCAAACTTGCTAATCAGATCAGCTACGTTTTCTTCCAAGTCATTTATATATATTACAAACAGCAGAGGTCCCAGCACTGATCCCTGCGGAACACCACTAGTTACAGACCTCCATTCAGAAAAACTGCCTTCCACCGCTACCCTCAGTCTTCCATGGCCAAAAGCCAGTTCTGAATCCATCTAGCTAGTTCACCCTTGATCCCATGTGATTTAACCTTTTACACCAGCTTGCATAAGGGACCTTGTCAAATGCCTTACTAAAATACATGTAGACAATATCCACAGCCCTTCCCTCGTCAATCATTTTTGTCACCTCCTCAAAAAACTCAATTAAATTAGTGAGACATGACCTCCCTCATATAAAACCATGCTGTCTGTCGCTAATAAGACCATTCAGTTCCAAGTGTACAATCAAATGTACAATCAAATGTACAAAAATACAATCAAGGTCTCTATGCCCAAGTCCTGTCAGACTGAGATCCATGCATGCATGGCCCCCAACCCTGTCCTGATCGAGTGTTTTAAGTGCCAGATAACTAATTGCAAGATCAATGCCCCCATTTTCTCTCTGTATCCGCATTTGGTTGAGGTGCACACAATTTCTTTGTTCATTATTAGTTAGGATTACTCCCAACATATATTTATTGTTTCATGAATCTTGTAATGATATGCTTTCAACATCATTTTTTGTCTGTAAATAGCCAAGCAAACACACATGCTCCCTCTGTCTCTGTCCCTAAATACTCTGTACACTTAGTGACTTGGCTATCCATTGGTGGGTACCTGAAAAGTACATGTACATGGATAAAGAACAGATTTAAGTTCAACAGTGATGCTAAAACATCCTTCCTCCCACCCCACTCTCCCCACTTTAGCCCCGCTCCATACCCAAATGAGTATTGATGAGTTTTGGCAAGCTATGTGTAAAGGGTAGATATATTGGTGAGATACAGTAGGTTTGCTTGCTCCACCAAGGCAGGAAAATGAAGGGACAATACCAATCAGTTATTATCTAATTGAATGGTAAAACAGGCTCCAGGGGCTGCATGGCCTCCTCCTGATTCAATGTACGGGTTTATGTTTCATGGAGATGGTGTAAAAATGAACAACTGCAAATTGTGGTGTTTTGTTACCTGTTTAATGGAATGTCATAGAATTTCCGGGGTGCAGAAGGAGGCCATTCAGCCCATTGAGTTTGCACCAACTCTCCAACAGAGCATCTTACTCGGCCAATCATTTACCCCATGCATTTACCCTGCCCATCCCCCTAACCTACAAATCATGGGACACTAAGGGGCAATTTATCAGTCCACCGAACCAGCACATCTTTGGACTGTGGAAGGAAACCGGAGAACACGGAGGAAACCCATGCAGACATGGGGAAAACGTACAAACTCCACGCAATCATCCAAGGCCAGAATTGAACCCGGGTCCCTGGAGC
Source organism: Mustelus asterias (assembly GCF_964213995.1). Classification (NCBI taxonomy): domain Eukaryota; kingdom Metazoa; phylum Chordata; class Chondrichthyes; order Carcharhiniformes; family Triakidae; genus Mustelus; species Mustelus asterias. The sequence goes on from NC_135811.1 coordinate 99,051,270, forward strand.
TGTGAGGCAGTAGTGCTAACCACTGTGCCACTGTGCCACTCAAGTGTGAACGTCAATAATTAAACTATTCTCTGAACGGTGCACTTGGCAGCACTCTTGGCAATCCTCAGTACGCTGATTATTTCTCAATGATCATCATTTTGTCATAACAATATTACTAATTCTACATTCTGTTTTGAACGAGCCCAGAAAAAAAAAGACAAGCCAACCCCTGACTTGAACTTCATGCATCAAAGGAACTTTTGAGGATTGCGTCCAGAATCCTGCGAAAGTAAGTAAGATGGAATAGTTTCCGCTTCACTTGAAGTGGGTTGGGAATGGCGAAAGGCTCTCTGGGTTTTCATAATTTAAATGATATGAAGATTAATTCTGTCATGCTAAAAGTGACAGTAAATCAGGTTTTGGTTAATTTATGTTCCTAATAGACAAGTTGGTGAGAGGGAAGCGGTAGGTTTTAACAGGTTATGTGCCACAACTTAAATAAAAGCGGAAAATGCAGGACGTGGATGCAGACCTGCCCTTCGTAAAAAAATTAAAATGACTTTTAATTGAATTCCCGGGATGTGGATGTCACTGACAAGGACTGGGTAAATTAGCCATACCTTGCTGTCGTGATGGGCAATCTTCTTGAACCACTGTTTAATATAACTGGGAGCTTTGTGGTTCGAAACAGAAACAGAACATACTGGAAATACTCAGAGGGTCTGGCAATACCTCGGGGGAGGAAAACAGATTTAATTTTTCAGGTGGCCTGTCATCAAAACTGGAAAAGTTCGAGATGTAAAAGTTTTTAAGCACGCACTGCAGTAATAAAAGGCAAATGAACAAAAGCCAAGGTCTGATTTTGGACATGGGGCAGGTATTTCTCTCCCACAGATTTTCACAGTAACTTCATTGCAGTGTTAATGCAAGCCTACTTGTGACACTAATAAATAAACTTTAAACTTTAAACCTTTGTACCTCTATGTGTAAGCACCTTTCAATTAAGTACTTGCACAAATAGTTTTTTAAAAGGTAATCCTTAATTTCTCTTGCAGAAATCTTAATTGTCTGCCATGTCTGTGTTACTCAATGCATTTTGATTTGATCCAACTATGTCCAACAATTCCAAAGACGTGCAGGTTAGATGGATTGGCCATGCTAAATTGCCCCTTAGTGTCCCAAGATGTGCGGGTTAGGGGATTAGCCATGGTAAATGTGCCGAGTTATGGGGTTAGGGCAGGGGCTGGGCCTGGGTAAGGTGCTCTGTCGGAGAGCTGGTGCAGACTGGATGGGCTGAATGGCCTCCTTCTGTACCTTAGCGATTCTATGACTCTATGGGTGGGATTTTCTGGCCACGCTTGCCCCAAAACTGGAAAATCCCACCCGAGGTAAACGTACCTTTACATGGTCTGAACACTACCCCCCATCCACCCCCCCCCCCCCCCCCCCCCCCCCCACACACATGCTATGATTCCCATGGCGGGCAGGACAGGAAAATCCGCCCTGATGTCTTCAATCGGGCTGGATTTTGTATGCAGCGGCAAAGCAATGGTACACGCCATGGTCACTGAAGAAAGCTGCACAAAGATCGAGCGATCACCGTGGTACAGACTGCCCCACCCCCATCTTCTTGACATCAGTTTGCACCTGGCGGCAAGTCAATGGGATCACGAGGTGCCCAGCAACAGTGATGTCATTGATCAGGATAGGCAGTCAATCACATTGGAGTATTCTCACACACAGAAAACCAGATGTAAAGATCTTCACTTTTTATTTTTTTATTTTACAATCATTGGGAAAAACATTTCAGCCGGAACTTTCCATCTGTGCCCGCCAGTGGGCCCTTCCAGTTCTGCCGATGGCAAACTCCACACCCTCTGGCTGCGGGTTCCCCAGCATTCAGGACTGCGTACAACAGGAAACCCCTTTGACCCCAGCGGGATCAGAGAATCCCGGCACTAACTATGTGCATTTTTAAATCATAATGTAGAAATTTAACAATAAATATGAAATTACTCTTTCAGGCCCAGTGATGATGTTCATCACTAATTATGAAATTAGTACATCGATAAAAAGCCTAGTTACACCCAATTCAGTAATGTATTAGCATTCCAGGGTTTTTTTACTGAACTAAAAGCAAAGCGGTGAATGCTCTCAACAGTTCAGTGCTTTCTAACTGATTGTTGTCAGGGGCGACTAAATAGCGCATCCTCTGGTGAAGCATGGAATCACTGACAAGAACCCCTGGATTTCACATATAAACTGCATGTGTGCAGAGCCCAGTCTGTTTCAGAAGAGTAATGTCAGAAAGCACCACTGGAAAATCCAGGTCATTGTATAATCACTGAGGAAACTCGACAGCTTTATTCAGATACAAAACATGCTTAACCAGACAATAGTGGGATCCTTTGTGATATTTCCTAAACACTTTTTTCTAAGGACGTGCTGATTAGATGCATTGGTCGTGCTAAATTCTCCCTCAGTGCACCCGAAAAGGTGTCGGAGTGTGGCGAGTAGGGGATTTTCACGGTAACTTTATTGCAGTGTTAATGTAAGCCGACTTGTGACAATAATAAATAAACATTAAAAACTTATTTCATAAATAATGTGCAGAGTTTAATTTGGGTAACATAGGGTTTAATTTTATCAAAATGGTCACTTATCACACGTAGCCTGAATTTAAGTAAGAAAAGTGATCTATAAATAATCTAACCATTTTATAGTCCATATGGCTGACAGCTAGAGGCTTATCCTGTAATGTACATGCAAGCGCATGAGAATTCATTTGTAACTCGCATTCTTAACCAATGTAAAGGCAGGCTTGAAATAAAATGACATAAAGGTCGGTCATGTGGAATGAAGCAGAATGAAACTGTGTGAGGCCAAATAGTTTGTTAGAGCAAAATAAAGTGAAGCTGTGAAGATTAAAGTGAAACAGAATGATGGAACATAGGAAATGGAGTGGCAGAATGGAATAGCATTGCAGTGGCGCAGTGGCATCATCACTGAACTAGTAATCCAGCAACCCAGAGTAATGCTCCGGGGGCCCGGGTTCGAATCTTGCCACGGCAGGTGGTGCAATTTGACTGCACCAAAAATCTAGAATTAAAAGTCTGATGAAACCGTTGTCAGCTGTTGTTAAAAAAACCACATCCTGTTCACTGATGTCCATCTCTGCCATCTTCCCGGCCTGGCCTATGTGTGAGTCCAGATCTTAAATGCTCTCTGACACGGAGGGTAGTTAGGGATGGGCAATGAATGCTGGCCCAGCGAGCAATGCCCACATCCTGTGAATAAACACAAAAGGAGCGGCATGCTCGCCACATAATATGGAAGAATTCTCAGAGTCCAGCGGAATAATTGAGGCTAATTCTCATCAGTCCGTTCTGTCTGATCGTGCATTTCAGCGTAGTGCATAATCTAAAGCTTGAGGCTAACATTTCAAGGCAGCAATGAGGTGCATCCAAGACCAAGGGAGGGATTACCACCCCCACCTCCACCTCCACTCCGGTGGCCTGTTTTTAGGCAAACGACACAGCTTGCCAATGGCCGCTGGTGGGATCTTCCAGTCCCACTGCAATGATCCATGAAGTGGGCCCCTTGGAATATGAGCTCCCTGATTGAGGAAATGATTGCCTGGCCAATCAGGGAGTCTCGCCTATATATATATATATATATATAAGAACAAAAGAACAAAGAAAAGTATAGCACAGGAACAGGCCCTTCGGCCCTCCAAGCCTGTGCCAATCATGATGCCGGAACTAAACCAAAATAAATACCTTCTGCCCTTACTCGGTCCGTATCCCTCTATTCCCTTCCTATTCATGCACCCATCCAGATGCCCCTTAAATGTTGCTAATGTGCCTGCTTCCACCACCTCCTCTGGCAGCGCGTTCCAGGCACCCACCACTCTCTGGGTGAAAAACATCCCCCGCACATCTCCCTTAAACTTTCCCGCTCTCACCTTGAACCTGTGCCCCCCTTGTAAATGACACTTCCACCCTTGGAGAAAGCCTCTGACTATCCACCCCTGTCCATGTCAGGGCTACTGACACTCTGGATTCTGGCTTTGTATCTTCTCAGGAGTGGAATTGAGTTTGTAAATAAAGGGAATGTGGTGAAGGGACACCGGCCTCTGAGGAGTTATTTCACCCATCAATCACTACGGTGTTCTGCATGGCTTGTTCGTCCCGGCGCTGGGGAACCCGCCACGGGGGAGGGGAGGGGGGGGCGGGGTCACATTCAGCGGGACTGGAGGATCCTGCTGGCGAGAAGGGCTGGAAAATCTTACCCCATGTTTGTCGAATTTTAAAATTCTATTCAACTCGTCAAAGATCACCAGGAAGTTCTTGAAAAGCCGAAGATTGCAGGTACTGAAAATCTGAAATAAAAACAGAAAGTGTTGGAAATGCTCAACAGGTCTGGCGGCAGCTGGGGAGAGTGAAAGAGAGAAGGCTTTTCATCCGATGAAGGGTCACCTACTTGGAACTTTGTTTCTCTCTCCACAGATATTTTCCCTGTGTTGAGACCAGCGTTCATCCCTCAACGATAATCATTTGAAAATGAAACTTAGCTGGTCATTAATCTCATTTGATTTGATTTGATTTATTATTGTCATATGTATTAACATACAGTGAAAAGTATTGTTTCTTGCGCGCAATACAGACAAAGCATACCGTTCATAGAGAAGGAAATGAGAGAGTGCAGAATGTAGTATTACAGTCATAGCTAGGGTGTAGAGAAAGATCAACTTAACGCAAGGTAAGTCCATTCAAAAGTCTGACAGCAGCGTGGAAGAAGCTGTTCTTGAGTCGGTTGGTACGTGACCTCAGACTTTTGCATCTTTTTCCGGATGGAAGAAGCTGGAAGAGAGAATGTCCTCGATGTGTGGGGTCCTTAATTATACTGGCTGCTTTGCCGAGGCAGCGGGAAGTGTAGACAGAGTCAATGGATGAGAGGCTGGTTTGCCCAGATGCCGCATGTTTGTAACATGCCCCTGTCTACATCAACAGGGACGAAGTAGAAAGGCTCAAGTTTTTAGGAGTCCAAATCACCAACAACCTGTCCTGGTCCCCCCACGCTGACACTATAGTTAAGAAAGCTCACCAATGCCTCTAATTTCTTAGAAGACTAAGGAAATTTGGCATGTCAGCTACAACTCTCACCAATTTTTACAGATGCATCCTAGAAAGCATTCTTTCTGGTTGTATCACAGCTTGGTATAGCTCCTGCTCTGCCCAAGACCACAAGGAACTACAAAAGGTCGTGAATGTAGCCCAGTCCATCACTCAAACCAGCCTCCCATCATTGACTCTGTCTACACTTCCCGCTGCCTCCGCAAAGCAGCCAGCATAATTAAGGACCCCACACATCAAGGACATTCTCTCTTCCACCTTCTTCCATCCGGAAAAAGATGCAAAAGTCTGAGGTCACGTACCAACCGACTCAAGAACAGCTTCTTCCCTGTTGCTGTCAGACTTTTGAATGGACTTACCTTGCATTAAGTTGATCTTTCTCTACACCCTAGCTATGACTGTAACACTACATTCTGCATCTCTCATTTCCTTCTCTATGAACGGCATGCTTTGTCTGTATAGCACGCAAGAAACAATGCTTTTCACTGTATGTTAATACATGTGACAATAATAAATCAAATCAGATCAAATCAAAATTGTGAAAACTTGCTTAGTGCAAATTGGCTGTCTACAAAACAGTTGTTATAAGTCCTTTTCTTTACATTTCTTCCTTTCTTTCTATTCCTGTTTCTGGCATCCTGCGTCTATTGGTGATTTCGCTCACTACAGCAAAGCCAAACTCTGAAGTCAAACTTATGAATCTAAATTCTGGTTCTTCAGGTCAAAAAATGGATAACCTACACCATTAATCAAGATTTTATTCAGTCCGATAGACAACAAAGTCTTTTCTCCATTAAGCTAAATTATCAACTTCATGTCATTCATCACTTAAACTTTTACATTAATATTCATGCTGAATATAGAAGGGAGGCAATTTGGTTTAAGTAGAGCAGAAATTAAATGTTTAAAAATTCAAAGACATTGTGATCTTGCGAACATTTTGACTGAGAGAAAGAAATCTAGGGCCATAATTATGTTATGTTTAAAAGAATTAGCATCTATTACTGGTGTAGGCCTTCTTATTGTGATATTCTTCTTGAATATGTATCTTGTGAATGGAGTTACTGCTTTTAAAAATTCTTCTTATCATTTTCTGAATCGCAAGAGGCTCTGATGTACAATATTTATTAGTGTCACAAGTTGGCTTACATTGACACTGCAATGAAGTTACTGTGAAAATTCCCTAGTCGCCACACTCTGTCGCCTGTTTGTGTACACTGAGGGAGAATTTAGCACGGCCAATGCACCTAACCTGCTTGTCTTTCGGACTGTGGGAGGAAACTGGAGCACCCGGAGGAAACCCACACAGACACGGGGAGAATGTGTAGGCTCCGCACAGGCAGTGACTCAAGCCCCGGAATCGAACCTGGGTCCCTGGCGCTGTGAGGCAGCAGTGCTAACCACTGTGCCACCGTGCTGCCCAATTTAGCAACAAGCAGACATGTATTTATATAGACCTTTGTTGTCTTTTATTGATAGCGCAGTTACAAGACTTTCAAATTACTTAGAGTCATAGAGGTTTACAGCATGGAAACAGGCCCTTCGGCCCAACTTGTCCATGCCACCCTTTTTTTTAAACCCCTAAATTAATCCTAATTGCCCGCGTTTGGCCCATATCCCTCGATACCCATCTTACCCATGTAACTGTCTAAATGCTTTTTAAAAGACAAAATTGTACCCGCCTCCAATACTACCTCTGGCAGCTTGTTCCAGACACTCACCACCCTCTGCGTGAAAAAATACTTGATATCAGGTAGATCCTGGAAACCACTGTAAAAATGATTTAGGGTATCAATTTCAGTGATTTCAGGAGTTGCCAATGATTCATTCTTCAAAGGAAACCAATTGTTCCTTTCCTGCTTTCTTTAATTTATTTGTATGTTTCCACTGGCTTTAGCCACCCTCTCAGACCTAATTTCAATGGTGATTATTGATGGATGAATGATGTGGGAGACTTGTCGATGTGAGTTGTTGAGCTGTCTAAGTGTGGGGATACAAGTCAAGCAAAATCTTGTCAGCAGGAACCATGAAGATTGAGCAGACTGCAGGAGTGTGGCATTCTCTAACCCGGACAGATCGATTGTATAGCCTTTAGTAGTAACCTAGCTGAGATCGGATACTGTGGAGGAATTGAATCCCAAACCTTCTTTTTTGACTCAGAAACGATTGAAGTGAAATTGAACGCGGGGCGCGGTTATTAAAAAGCCAGAATCCCATCTGACACCGGTTATACCTCTTGCCTGATACTTGTGTCCCCTAATTTCATCCTCCTGTAATTTTAACACCGGACTATCAGAAGAGAACAAAGATAGCAGACGGAATTTTCCCGTACTTTTTCAAAATGTCAGTCCCGGCGGGAACACCGGGAACACCGTGGGTGGGTGCGGTGGCACAGTGGCTGGCACTGCTGTCTCACAGCGCCAGGGACCCCAGGTTCGATTCCGGCCTCGGGTCACTGTCTGCGCAGAGTTTACACGTTCTCCCTGTGTCTGCGTGGGTTTCCTCTGGGTGCTCCGGTTTCCTCCCACACTCCAAAGGTGTGCGGATTAGGTGGATTGGCCATGATCAATTGCCCCTTAGTGTCAGGGGGGTTAGGAGGGTAAATGCATGGGGTTATGGGGATAGGGCCTGGGTGGGATTGTGGTCGGTGCAGCCTCGATGGGCCGAATAGCCTCCTTCTGCACTGTAGGGATTCGATGATTCTATGAAGAATCCTGTCGGCGCTGGTGGGACAGATTGCTGTATATTCAGTCTTTTAGTTGGGTCCGCTGCATCCACTCAGGTGTCCCCTCTGCAGTTGGCACCTTGGAGGGTGATGGTGACCTGAGTGTTCACCTCCGGTAACCCCTTCAGAGGTGAGGTCACCGGTTTCTCGTTTTTATAAAGCTGTTGTAAATTGTAGCAGGGCGGTCCAATAAATATTCAGATAAATGCCGGCGGGAGGGCTCACTAATAAGACATTAATGTATTTAAATAAGATTCCTGACTTTCTGTGGCGCCACCAACAAGGGGCCTGGAAAATTGGGAAAGCGATCTCGCCAGCGGGAATCACGCTTCCCAATTCTCACCATATTTTGCGCCCACGTCGCCATTGTCGCTGACAGCCAATGCGAGGTGAGAATTACCCCGTGTGTTTAATCATTTATCAATGTTTGTATTATTCTCATACAAGCAGTGAAAGCATAAAGAAACGCATATCAACATTCTAAATTCTGTATTCTTCATGACAACCAATGCTGAAATTAAGACCATAAGACATAGGAGCAGAATTAGGCCACTCGGCCCATCAAGTCTGCTCCGCCATTCAATCATGGCTGATATTTTTCTCATCCCCATTCTCCTACCTTTTCCCCATAACCCCTGATCTCCTTATCAGTCAAGAACCTATCTATCTCTGTCTTCAAGACACTCAATGACCTGGGCCTCCATAGCCTTCTGCGGCAAAGAGTTCCACAGATTCACCACTCTCTGGCTGAAGAAATTCCTCCTCATCTCTGTTCTAAAGGATCGTCCCTTTAGCCTGAGGTTGTTCTCTCTGGTTTTAGTTTTTCCTCCTAGTGGAAACATCCTCTCCACGTCCACTCTATCCAGGCCTCGCAGTATCCTGAAAGTTTCAATAAGATTCCCCTCATCCTTCTAAACTCCAACGAGTACTGACCCAGAGACCTCAACCGTTCCTCTTACGACATTCATTTGCAAATCACATAAATGTGAACAGCTGTAATTTTTAATAACTAATAATTTATTAATTGTTTAGCTATTAGTTCAAATCCCATTGTTATTAAATTAGATATAACTTGCATACATAGCCATGACGTTCAGACAAGAGGATACCAACAGATCCGACTCATTTAATTTCCCACCAGATTACTTTGATACATTTCTACATCTAATCAACTTTAATCCTATTAATCTAGCTGATGTTCTGCTTCATGTGTTTATCCCGCTTTTACTGAAAGGAATTTGCTTAACTTCCCATTTTCCTTTGTGTCCCAAAGTTGGAACCTGGTTTAAAAAAATTTGATTGGAATGTATGTTTTCCTAAACACTCCGGCCCTTCCCGCCAGTGGGATCTTCCAGTCCCGCTGAAGACAATGGTGGGTTCCCTGATGGCGGGACTGGCGAGCCGCACAAAACAATGCGGTCATTGGCCGGCAGCCATTGGTGAGCTGCCTCTGATCCAGAAAACACGCTGCGGGATGGAGGGGTGCAGGGCGGCGTTGTGGGTGGGGAGTGCAGGGTCAGAAAATCCTATTAGTCATCATCTTAGATCACCCTGTGGGGATATTACTGTTTTTGTATCTTTCAAAAATCAATCTTTGAATCTATCTCATCTTACTTCAATATCCTTTGTCTGAATATTACCATTTTAAATTTTATGCGTTAAATACCTTCAAGTTTAGATTGTCTGAGATTCAGTTTCTTCATGAGCGCATGTTTCTGCTGTAAGATAAAAGGTGAAATACTGCGGATGCTGGAATCTGAAACAAAAACAGAAAATGCTGGAAAGTCTCAGCGGATCTGAATGCAACTGTGGAGCGAGAATAGAACCAACGTGGATCTGAGGAAGGGTTATCCAGACTTGAAACGTTGGCTCTATTCTCTCTCTACAGATGCTGTCAGACTGGCCAGGATTTTCCAGCATTTTCTGTTCTGGTTTCTGTTGTATCCTTATCTTGCCTCTGTAAACAGCTGGATAGATTGGGACCTTTAGCTACAGACCTGGGTCCCTGGTGCAAAGGTGGCCGACATCTGCCGACATCTGCCATTTCTAGATAGGCTGGAAATTTGGGCAAAGAAATGGCAGATGGAGTTCAATCCTGATAAATGCGAAGTGATGCATTTTGGTAGAAATAATGTAGGGAGGAGCTACACGATAAATGGCAGAACCATAAAGGGTGTAGATACGCAGAGGGACCTGGGTGTGCAAGTCCACAGATCCTTGAAAGTGACGTCACAGGTGGAGAAGGAGGTGAAGAAGGCATATGGCATGCTTGCCTTTATAGGACGGGGCATAGAGTATAAAAGTTGGGGTCTGATGTTGCAGATGTATAGAACGTTGGTTCGGCCGCATCTGGAATACTGCGTCCAGTTCTGGTCGCCACACTACCAGAAGGACATGGAGGCTTTGGAGAGAGTACAGAGGAGGTTTACCAGGATGTTGCCTGGTATGGAGGGGCTTAGTTATGAGGAGAGATTGGGTAAACTGGGGTTGTTCTCCCTGGAAAGACGGAGGATGAGGGGAGACTTAATAGAGGTGTATAAAATTATGAAAGGCATAGATAGGGTGAACGGTGGGAAGCTTTTCCCCGGGTCGGTGGTGACGTTCACGAGGGGTCATAGGTTCAAGGTGAAGGGGGGGAGGTTTAACACAGATATCAGACGGACATATTTTACACAGAGGGTGGTGGGGGCCTGGAATGCGCTGCCAGGCAAGGTGGTGGAGGCGGACACACTGGGAACGTTTAAGACTTATCTAGACAGCCATATGAACGGAGTGGGAATGGAGGGATACAAAAGAATGGTCTAGTTTGGACCAAGGAGCGGCGCGGGCATGGAGGGCCGAAGGGCCTGTTCCTGTGCTGTATTGTTCTTTGTTCTTTGTTGACACCTTCAGCTATCAACCAGCACAATTTAATTGCCCATTTGATGGAGTAATTACATGGTACTATCCGTATCAGCACCATCGCTTGCCTTGTAAGACCCTCTTGAAGCACGACTTGGTTCAAGTGTCTTGAAGGGCCGAGATGATGCTTGTAGTGTTTCACCTTTGCTCGCAAGGGAAAGGGTGACTGCTTTACCTCTCATGAACACCAAGTGACTGATGACTGACTGACATTAATCAGTTAAAATCTGTGCCGGAGTTGGGGTGGAGATTGGTCTGAGAGGAATGAGGAAATTTTGGGAAATGGTTGTGTAGAAAGGGGTGCATGACGGAGCTCGATCATAGGAAGCAATGCAAGAAATGGAGCCGGCCATTCAGCCAATCGAGCTAGCCCAGGTAACCCATGGCTGATCTGTACCTTCATGAGAACATGCTTGGCAACCATTTTAGCACAAAATTTTAGTGGCTTTTGTTGCCATGACATTGGGCTGAATTTTATGCCCCTCCAACGGGCATTTCTCCCACAAAGTGGCGGGGGGAGAAATCGGGGGGGAGGGACATGTAAAATAGGGTGGGCATCTGTCCAATGACCTTACTGCCCACCCCTGAGATCACCTCCATAACACGAGCACCGAAATTGGCAACCTGCCCGCCATATTTACATGAACAGTTAAGGGTCAATTAGGTTTGATAACAAGCCAGTTGGCCCTGAGAATATGCTGCCCACACAACAGGACGGGAGCAGAAAGCCCAATTTTCTACCTCAAGTTCTTAAATGGCAGGAAGGAATGGGAAGTTGTCCTTCGCTGGCTGCCCGTTTATTGCATGCACCCCCCCCCCAGGTTGAACCCTCCCCCTCCCATCCTTCCTACCCACTCCCTCCCTTAAACTCATCTCTTCCTCCACCCCTTGACATCCCCTTACCTACCCAAACCTTCCTAGACCAAGATCCCAGGATTACCTGCTCTGGGGATCCGTCTTCTTCTGTTAACCCTCTGCAGCCGTTACTGGGCGGCACAGTAGCACAGTGTTTAGCACTGCTGCTTCACAGCGCCAGGGTTTGATTCCCGGCTTGGGTCACTGTCTGTGTGGAGTTTGCACATTCTCCTCGTGTCTGCGTGGGTTTCCTCCGGGTGCTCCGGTTTCCTCCCACAGTCCAAAGATGTGCGGGTTAGGTTGATTGGCCAGGTTAAAAATTGCCATTAGTGTCCTGAGATGCGTAGGTTAGAGGGATTAGTGGGTAAATATGTAGGGATGTGGGGGTAGGGCCTGGGTGGGATTGTGGTCGGTGCAGACTCGATGGGCCGAATGGCCTCTTTCTGTACTGTAGGGTTTCTATGATTTCTATGATTTCTATGATGCCCTCCTGCCACAGCCAGGACTGGTGGACCTGCGGGTCAGTCAGATTGGCTGGCAGATCCAGAGGGTGGGACTTCTTCCCCGACGGGGGAGTGGCAGTCCCACTCAGCCTTTGTTACTCTGCTCCGCCACGATTTACGATTGCATGGAGATGGTGTTCCTTTAAGAAAGATGTAGGCAGGAATTCTCCAGCCGTTCATGCCGCCAGGATTCTCCGTGGGTCGATGTCCATGGGAATCCCCATTGACAGCGGTGGGACCAGAGGATCCTGCCGCTAGCAAACAACACGCCACCTCGCGCCAGCTGGAAACACCCAGCTTGGAGGCAGGAGCATCTCGCCCGTAATGCATGTTGGGGCGGTGTGGCACGGTGGCACAGTGGTTAGCACTGCTGCCTCACAGCGCCAGAGACCCGGGTTCAATTCCGGCCTCGGGTCACTGTCTGTGTGGAGTTTGCACATTCTCCCCGTGTCTGCGTGGGTTTCCTCCGGGTGCTCCGGGTGTTCCTCCCACAGTCTAACAGTGCGTGGGTTAGATTGATTGGCCATGCTAAATTGACCGTTAGTGCCAGGGGATTAGCGGAGTAAATATGTGGGATTACGGGGATAGGGCCTGGGTGGGATTGTGGTCGGTGCAGACTCGATGGGCCGAATGGCCTCCTTCTGCACTGTAGGGATTCAACATATAGGAGTTAATACAACCTGTTAACAGGCAATTAGGAATGCGTACACTCGGAATTCCAAGCGACCCAGTTTAAAGTTCGCTTGTTCCATTGGTTGCACTTAATGAGTTCGAACAGGAATTATGCCACTTAATTTTCTATTCATGGTTCATCCAGTTACATGAATATAACGACTCTATCTGCTTGAATGCAATGATGCAACATTTATTTTGGCAGAGAATCAATTAAAATTGGTTGAATGATTGCAGCAGATTGCAGCTTGTAACAAAAGATAAGGTTATAATGAAAGATTTGTCCCTGTCAACAGTAACAGTTTAGATTTCCTGTGTTGTATACAGCAATCCATTCACTGTACTTGGACTACATCAACGCGCCAGCGAGTTGACAACATTCCAGCTGGCAGCTTCCAGCGGTAATCCACAAAGGTATCTCATACAAAATAAAGTTAGGACCTTAATATGAAAGATAAATAACTGCTCATCAGCCAAGTGAATTGCTAATCAGAAAATTTAGTTAGAATAGGTACCATTCCAGGTAAGACAAAACGTTACATTTATCTACTGTCTTGTAGACTTAACGATGCAGCGAGGAGAGAATTGAGTTTTTCTAAATTACTTTAAAACGATTAGAAGTTTTGATGAAAGGGGGGAATGTTTCTTCCGGTGGGGATGAGCATACCCAGAGGCCATCAATGTATGCCAAGAGGTCCATGAGGAAATTCAGAAGGAACTTCTTCATCCAAGGAGGGCAACCTGGCATCATGGGGTTGGATGGTGTGAACAGTGTAGATGCACTTAAAGGAAAATGAGGCAAGCATTTGAGGGAAAGGGAATAGAGGGTCACGGTGGCAGATTTAGATATCATAGAATCATAGAATTCCTACAGTATAGAAGGAGGCCATTCAGCCGGTACGGTAGCACAGTGGTTAGCACTGCTGCTTCACAGCTCCAGGGACCTGGGTTCGATTCCCGGCTTGGGTCACTGTCTGTGTGGAGTTTGCACATCCTCCTCGTGTCTGCGTAGGTTTCCTCCGGGTGCTCCGGTTTCCTCCCACAGTCCAAAGATGTGCGGGTTAGGTTGATTGGCCATGCTAAAATTGCCCCTTAGTGTCCTGAGATGCGAAGGTTGGAGGGATTAGTGGGTAAAATATGTAGGGATATGGAGGTAGGGCCTGGGTAGGATTGTGGTCGGTGCAGACTCGATGGGCCGAATGGCCTCTTTCTGTACTGTAGGGATTCTATGATTCAAAAATATCAGCTCATCGAGCCTGTACCGACCACTCTCTCAGCCTGACCCTATTCCCGTAACCCCACATATTTACCTACTAATCCCCCTGACACTAACGGGTGATTTAGCATGCATGGATTGGTCATGCTAAATTGCCCCTTAGTGTCCCAAGATGTGTAGATTAGATGGATTAGCCAGGGTAAATATGTGGGGTTACTGGGATAGTGCAGGGGGTTGAGCCTGGGTACGGCTCTCTGTCAGAGAGCCGGCGCAGACGTGAGGGGCCGAATGGCCTCTTTCTGAACTGTAGGAATTCTATGATTCTATGGTCTGGCTGACAGGTGACATGAAATACTTTGTGAAATGGCCGAGCAAGCCACACAGTTCAAGGGCAATTCGGAATGAGCAATAAATGCTGACCCAACCAGCGAGGCCCACATCCCCTGAAAGAATTAAAATAAATACCTCCCCATCAGCAGTGAAAGGGACTGATCAGAATTGAGGCTGGGTTTTGGCTTGGAATCAAAGTGGCATCATGCATGTCCAAGAATTATTTTTCCTTGCAACTCATTTTTTACACAGACACATCCGGACTGAACAAACCTGAATTGTTCCAAACTTTGATTCTGCTGAATGAGTCCAAACCAAACCAATTTGGACTCGTCCCAATTTTCATTTCTTTCAGATCGCAAACAATGACATGACGGAGTACAGGAAAGAGATGGAGAATCTGGTGAACTGGTGCGATGACAATAATCTCTCCCTCAATGTCAGTAAAAACGAAAGCGATAGTCACCGACTTCAGGAAGCGTAATGGAGGACACGCCCCTGTCTACATCAATGGTGATGAAGTAGAAATGGTCGAGAGCTTCAGGTTTCCAGGTGTCCAGATCACCAACGATCTGTCCTGGTCCATCCACGCTGCGGTATAGTTAGGAAAGACCACCAACGCCTCTACTTTCTCAGGAGGCATGTCCGCTACGACTCTCAACAATTTTTACAGATGTACCTTAGAAAGCATCCTTTCTGGATGTATCGCAGCTGGGTATGGCTCTTGCTCTGACCAAGACCGCAAGAAACTACAAAGGGTTGTGAACGCAGCCCAGTCCATCTCGCAAGACAGCCTCTCATCCATTGACTCTGTCTACACTTCCCGCTGCCTCGGAAAAACAGCCAGCATAATCAAGGACTCCACGCATCTGGATATACTCTCTTCCACCTTCTTCTGTCGGGAAAAAGATACAAAAGTCTGCGATCACATAATAACCGACTCAAGAGCATCTTCTTCCCTGCTGACGTCAGACTTTTAAATGAAGCTACCATATATTAAGCTGATCTTTCTGGACATCCCAGCTGTGACTGTAACAGTGTATTATGCACCCTCTCCTTTCCTTCTCCCCTTGTACTCTATGAACAGTATGTTTTGTCTGTATAGTGTGCAAGAAACAATACTTGCACTGTATCGCAATACATGTGACAATAACAAATCAAATCAAATCAATTTCTCTGACAGTAGATGACCAATGCCATTGAGGTAATATCATGTACAATCCCAATTAGCAAAATGTACAGATGATAGTGGAAGGGCCTGGCTCAAATAGCCATGCAGCACATTCAGTAGATGTTGTAAATCAGAGCTGGCTCAGATAGTGTTACAAGGCTGTAACATATATTTGGAACTTAAATAAAGTTATAAGTAATTTGAACTTGATTTGAACTGTTTATGAATGCTGGAGAACAGTGCCCAAGTGAAGATCATCCGAGAGCATGTTTTGTACATGTTTCACTGCTCATTCAAAGTCACAGAGGTTTACAGCATGGAAACAGGCTCTTCGGCCCAACTTGTCCATGCCGCCCTTTTTTTTGACACCCCTAAGCTAGTCCCAATTGCCTGCATTTGGCCCATATCCCTCTATATCCATCGTACCCATGTAACTATCTAAATGCTTTTTAAAAGATAAAATTGTACCCGCCTCTACTACTACCTCTGGCAGCTTGTTCCAGACACTCACAACCCTGTGAAAAAATTGCCCCTCTGGACACTTTTGAATCTCTCCCCTTTCACCTTAAACCTATGCCCTCTTGTTTCAGACTCCTCTACCTTTGGGAAAAGATATTGACTATCTAGCTGATCTATGCCCCTCATTATTTTATAGACCTCTATAAGATCACTTCTCAGCCTCCTATGCTCCAGGGAAAAAGGCCCAGTCTATCCAGCGTCTCCTTATAACTCAAACCATCAAGTGCTGCTAGCATCCTAGTAAACCTTTTCTGCGCTCTTTCTCGTTTAATAATATCCTTTCTATAATAGGGTGACCAGAACTGTACACAGTATTCCAAGTGTGGCCTTACCAATATCTTGTACAACTTCAACAAGACATCCCAACTCCTGTATTCAATGTTCTGACCGATGAAACCAAGCATGCCGAATGCCTTCTTCACCACTCTGTCCACCTGTGACTCCACTTTCAATGAGCTATGAACATGTACCCCTAGATCTCTTTGTTCTATAACTCTCCCCAACGCCCGACCATTAACTGAGTAAGTCCTGCCCTGGTTCAATCTACCAAAATGCATCACCTCGCATTTATCTAAATTAAACTCCATCTGCCATTTGTCAGCCCACTGGCCCAATTGATCAAGATCCTGTTGCAATCCTAGATAACCTTCTTCACTATGCCACCAATCTAGGTGTCATCTGCAAACTTACTAACCATGCCTACTAAATTCTCATCCAAATCATTAATATAAATGACAAATAACAGTGTATAGAAGATGATGGAGAGCCTCCTTGAACCACTGCCATTCAGGAGGGAGTTCCAGGATTTTAACCCAGTGACATTGAAGGAATGGTGATGTATTTCCAAGTCAATGCAGTGTGTGACTTGGAGGGGAAAGTTTTATATTTTTAAACGTTAGTGTCATAAGTAGGCTTACATTAACACTGCAATGAGGTTACTGTGAAAATCCCCTAGTCGCCACCCTCTGGCGCCTGTTCAGGTACACCGAGGGAGAATTTAGCATGGCCAATGCATCCAACCAGCACGATGGAAACTGGAGCACCCGAGGAAACCCACGCAGACACGGGGAGAACGTGCAGATTCCGCAGAGATGGTGACCCAAGCCGGGAGTCGAACTCGGGGGTCCCTGGTACTGTGAAGCAGCAGTACTAACCACTGTGCCACCGTGCTGCCACAGTAAGTGTTTCCATGCACCAAGTGCCCATTCTTCTTAGCGGCAGAGATCACAGCATGTGTCGCACTTTCACGTCCTTAGTGTTTTCTTCAAATATTTGGGAAAAGGATTGAATACTGAATGGATTAGAACTAATTATCCAGGGATCCTTTATGAACTAATTTAAACTGTAATCCACTGCAGCAGTCAATACGATGCTGTGTTTCTATTTGTGGCAGAATCATCAGCGGTTAAAAACCTGCTTAACTATGTTATCATTTAATAAGCAGTGGTGCTGATAATCCAGCATAGCATATCCTATTTACTCAGCTCTGTGCTAAATGGCCAACGTGATGTGTTAAAACGCCATTATCCTCCAGACAGAACATTTAATCACAGCAATTCTGTGATATCCTTTGCCTGATTCTCAAAACTGGTCCAAGAAAATGCAGCAATTGCCCTCCAGCAATATACCTTCCCTCGCTGCAATGTTCTTTTATAACACTGCCTTTGTGTGAAAGGACTTTGACTCCAATCTTTTCCGTTCTGCATTTTATTCCGCTGTAAAAAGAAACCTTTTGTGATTTCTGAACCCACCCCCGAATCAAATTAAAACCTCACCTATCTCGAATTTAAGATTTGGAGTTGCCACTAAAATTCTCACATAACATTTACCACACTTTAGGCACACAAGACATGCTTTGTAAACAATGTACAGTCATCCATTTCCTTTGGATGCTGCATTTTGTTTTGTTTACTTACTATTGTACAGGCACAGCAGAACCCAACTTCTTAATTACCAGTATTGTATGCAGAATGATTTTTACTGAAAAAGTCCATTCAGCCTATCTTGGCTATGTTGCGTCTGAAAAGCGCTGTCCATTTAATTCCACTCACCTGTGCTTTTCCCTTTCCTTCCTTTTTACTTTGCTTTTTTCTAATATTTATCCACTGCTGGGAGGGCGGCACAGTGGCACAGTGGCTAGCACTGCTGCCTCAGAGTGCTAGGGACCCGGGTTCAATTCCTGGCTTGGGTCACTGTGTGGTAAACCACTGTTAAGCTTTTTGCCTGTGTGTGTGACATGCCTGGGCATGCCCCTGCCGGCCCTGCCTGAGACTCCTCCCCCCCCCGGTCCAGGTATAAAGGTGACTGCTCCCAACCCCCCTACCTCAGTTGCCAGACCAGTTCATCAGCATGGGTGTGCTCCAAGTCTTTTGCGAATAAAAGCCGATTTGTTCTTGCGTACTAACTAGTCTTTGCTTGATTGATAGTGCATCACACTGTCTGTGTGGAGTCTGCACGTTGTCTGAGTGGGTTTCCTCCGGGTGCTCCAGTTTCCTCCCAGAATCTGAAAGATGTGCGGGTTGGGTGCATTGGCCGTGCTAAATTCTCCCTCAGTGTACCTGAACAGGCATCGGAGTGTGGTGATTAGGGGATTTTCACAGTATTTTCATTGCAGTGTTAATGTAAGCCTGCTTGTGACACTAATAAATAAACTAAACTTTGCCCTTTTCAAAATGATTAAGGATTCTGCTTCCCACCGCTGTTTCCAGTCGGGCAGTTCATGTCCAAATGCCACCCCCACAAATTAACTTCCAAAAATATCCTCTGTTTTTTGCTCTTTAGATAAATGTCTCACCCGTTAGTTAACTGCGGGACTGAACAGTGGGAATGGTCTTTCTCTGTTCACTTACCAAACCTCTCTATCAGATGGCCTCTGAATCTTTTCCGTTACAAACACACAAACGTGTATTAAAAATATGGGAATTGGGAGCAAGTAGGACGGCACGGTGGCACAGTGGTTAGCACTGCAGCCTCACAGCGCCAAAGACCCGGGTTCAATTCCCGGCTTGGGTCCCTGTTTGTGCGGGATCTGCACGCTCTCCCCGTGTCTGTGTGGGTTTCCTCCGGGTGCTCCAGTTTCCTCCTCAAAGTCTGAAAGACACAGACGCGGGGAGAACGTGCAAACTCCGCACAGAATCAAACCAGGGTCCCTGACGCTGTGAGGCAGCAGTGCTAACCACTGTGCAGCCGCGGCCTGTGCCCAGTCAGTGGATGTTTTTATGCGATTCTCTCTAGAGCCGTGCCTGACTTCTCTGCATCCAATGTCCCCTCAAATGCACTTTCCAGCTGGGATCATGACATAATAATCAGGAGAGGCCGATTTTTGTTATAATTTCTCGCCACGAACCCGGGGAATGGGGTTTTGATACTGAAACCACTTAGTGTAACAAACGTGGTATGGATTGCCAGAGCTGGCTGACTGGCTGGGGGCTGGGGCACGATTAGCATTGCACTTTGCTTGTCTCACAAGAGTTCTTTTGTCGGAACGGCCAAGTTTGAGAGACTCACAGATAATTTTCGAAATTTTCGAAAGACAAGAGGGGTACAGGTTCATAGCTCCTTGAAAGTGGAGTCACAGGTGGACAGAGTGGTGAAGAAGGCATTCGGCATGTTTGGTTTCATAGGCCAGAACATTGAATACAGGAGTTGGGACGTCTTGTTGAAGTTGTACAAGGCATTGGTAAGGCCACGCTTGGAATACTGTGTACATGCCTGGTCACCCTATTATAAGAACATAAGAAATAGGAGCAGGAGTAGGCCATCTAGCCCCTCGAGCCTGCCCCGCCATTCAATAAGATCATGGCTGATTATAGAAAGGATATTATTAAACTGGAAAGAGAGCAGAAAAGATTTACTAGGACGCTACCGGGACTTGATGGTTTGAGTTATAAGGAGACGTTGGATAGACTGGGACTTTTTTCTCTGGAGCGTAGGAGGCTGAGGGGTGACCATATAGAGGTCTATAAAATAATGAGGGGCATAGACCAGCTAGATAGTCAACATCTTTTCCCAAAGGTAGGGGAGTCTAAAACTAGAGGGCATAGGTTTAAGGTGAGAGGGGAGAGATACAAGAGAGTCAAGAGGGGCAGTTTTTTCACTCAGAGGGTGGTGAGTGTCTGGGCCAAGCTGCCAGAGGTAGTAGTAGAGGCGGGTACAATTTTATCTTTTAAAAAGCATTTAGACAATTAGATGGGTAAGATGGGTAGAGAGGGATATGGGCCAAATGCGGGCAATTGGGACTAGCTTAGGGGTTAAAAAAAGGGGTGGCATGGACAAGTTGGGCCGAAGGGCCTGTTTCCATGCTGTAAACCTCTATGGCGCCAAGACTCTATGACTATGCTGTTCTCCAATCGCAAATTAACTTGTATCATGTGGGCAAGCCTGCTGGACCTGCCTTTCGTGTAAGGATGTATCCTTTTTGCTGACAACATATGCCGGAGGCTTAACCTCATATTCCAAACCTCATTTAAAGATGGGCCCAGCCTCTTCCAGTCCAGTCCTGACATAGCTCATCCCAGTCACTTTGTGGCGACTGTAGATTTTCGCCTCAGATTTGCAGAGCTCCTGCTGCATCGGGCCTGAAATAATTTGAGGAAAGTCCTTGTCCAATTTTACAGCAAAGCTCTCTGGATGGCGATAAGCATCTTTCCTTTTGAAATTGAGTTTGGTCGGATAGAAATCTCTCGGCACTGCCAGATCATGTGCCTGTTTGCTGAACAGCTCTGTTATGATTTGCAGTGAAAGTGCAAATTAGATGGCCTCTGTAGTGGGCAACCAATTTTGATTTGATTTGATTTGATTTGGTCAGAACATTGAATACAGGAGTTGGGACGTCTTGTTGAAGTTGTACAAGACATTGGTAAGGCCACACTTGGAATACTGTGTACAGTTCTGGTCACCCTATTATCGAAAGGATATTATTAAACTAGAAAGAGTGCAGAAAAGATTTACTGGGATGCTACCGGGACTTGATGGTTTGAGTTATAAGGAGACGTTGGATAGACTGGGACTTTTTTCTCTGGAGCGTAGGAGGCTGAGGGATGATCTTATGGAGGTCTATAAAATAATGAGGGGCATAGATCAGCTAGATAGTCAATATCTTTTCCCAAAGGTAGGGGAATCTAAAATTAGAGGGCATAGGTTTAAGGTGAGAGGGGAGAGATACAAAAGCGTCCAGAGGGGCAATTTGTTCACACAGTAGGTTGTGAGTGTCTGGAACAAGCTGCCAGAGGTAGTAATAGAGGCGGGTACAATTTTATCTTTTAAAAAACATTTAGATAGTTACATGGGTACGATGGGTTTAGAGGGATATGGGCCAAATGCAGGCAATTGAGATTAGTTTAGGAGTTTAAAAAAGAAGGGCGGCATAGACAAGTTGGGCCGAAGGGCCTGTTTCCATACTGTAAACCTCTATGATTCTTTGATTTGATTTATTATTGTCACATGTATTTACATACAGTGAAAAGTATTGTTTCTTGCGTGATATACAGACAAAGCATGCGGTTCATAGAGGAGGAAAGGAGAGAGTGCAGAATGTAGTGTTACAGTCATAGCTATGGTGTAGAGAAAGATCAACTTAATGCGAGGTAACTCCATTCAAAAGTCTGACAGCAGCAGGGAAGAAGCTGTTCTTGAGTCGGTTGGTACATGACCTCAGATTTTTGGATTTTCTTTCCAACGGAAGAAGGTGGAAGAGAGAACGTTCAGGGTGCGTGGGGTCCTTGGTTATGCTGGCTGCTTTGCTGAGGCAGCGGGAAGTGTAGACAGAGTCAATGGATGGGAGGCTGGCAGTACATGTCAGGATATCAAGGTGAAAATTACTTCTCCACCAGTCTCACTGCATCCTCATTTGCTTCCAAAGAAGTGTCACACGAACACTTTCCCTGCAACTAGTCTTTCAGAACAACAGAGCTTGAAATTCCTTGGGCCTTGGCACTCTGCCATTGGCGCTGTGAGGGCAACCGCCTGTAACCTTTGAGATCAACCCTACCAAAGTTTGCCAGGCTGGGGGGATCGACTTAGTTTTAATCATAGACACCTCTTCTCATCTGCCCCGGGGAGAAAGGCACTTGATGTTAATAAGAAGAGTAGAATGCCATCAAGAAGTGCCAGCAGCCTTCAATGGCCAGGTCTCAGCTCCTAGCTGCACTGTTGCTTTGACCAGAAGGCCGGTTACTGGGCCTGTTCTCATTTAGAGTGTGAGCTTGCTCTCCTTCCACCAGGCAGCACGCAAGGAAACTTAATCCTTGGAAATTCTCTTCCCAGTAGGGTGACCAGTTACGGTTGGATTTATTCATGGAAATTGAATCACATCACCTCAGACACAGAGGGAGCACACGGCTCTCACAGTCAATGTTATGAGCAATCAACACACATCTCACTTAACTTTATGTGCGAATCTCTTCAATCAGAACGGTAAGAAAAAAACTACGCAGATGGAAGCTAGCAGAATGTTGCAAC
This sequence comes from Mustelus asterias, assembly GCF_964213995.1. NCBI lineage: Eukaryota > Metazoa > Chordata > Chondrichthyes > Carcharhiniformes > Triakidae > Mustelus > Mustelus asterias. The sequence goes on from NC_135811.1 coordinate 99,073,738, forward strand.
TCTCAACAAAATGTCTCGTGGGCAAAACCCTGATGGGCTGGATGTGACCCCCAGGCCACAGGTTGCCCACCTCTGGTTTATGTCCTCTCCCTTTTAACCACCCCACCTCACATATTCTCACATGCCCCACACATACACAATCATTCTGCCGTACACAATTAAATAAGAACATAAGAACTAGGAGCAGGAGTAGACCATCTGGCCCCTCGAGCCTGCTCCGCCATTCAATAAGATCATGGCTGATCTTTTCGTGGACTCAGCTCCACTTACCCGCCCGCTCACCATAAACCTTAATTCCTTTACTGTTCAAAGATTTATCTATCCTTGCCTTAAAAACATTCAATGAGGTAGCCTCAACTGCTTCGCTGGGCAGGGAATTCCACACATTCACAACCCTTTGTGTGAAGAAGTTCCTCTTCAACTCAGTCCTAAATCTGCTTCCCCTTATTTTGAGGCTATGCCTCCTAGTTCTAGTCGTGGGTGGAGATGTGGGGTGGGTGGGTGATGGCGGGAGGGGACAGGACACACGCAGAGCATTGATCATTGGCAGCTGACTGTTCCTTTGTGAACGTCTGGTCTCTGACACACCACCCAGGAAACTAACAAAAGCCCACCAAACTCTTTAAAAAGACACTTGATGGGGCCCCAAAGGCTGGTGACTGGAAATGTGCCCTGCAAGTGGTCAGATAACATGGGGAACTGACAAGTTAAGCAGTTTGTAAAGCAAGTTCGCAGCATACACAACATTAGATCCCTTTATCAGCACAGGAAAAACAGAGTTACTCAAAGTCCTGAAGACGGTCTTGTTGAAGTAACAAAGTTAACAGTGCATTCGCGGTGTGGGTGGGACTAGGGTGGGGTGTCTGGGGGAGGGGATGTTTGGGGAAGGGTGTGTGTGGGGGAGGGGAAGAATGGGGAGCAGGGTGTGGGGGAGGGCTGTGATAGGGAGGGGATTGGGGGAGGGACTGTTTGAGGGAGGGGTTTGTGGGAGTATTTGGGGGACGGGGTGTGTGGGGAAGGAGGTGTGTGGGGGAAGAGGTGTGGGGGAGAGGGTATGTGGGGGAGGCGGTTGGGGGAGGGTGTGTGGGGGAGGGGGATAAGGGGAAGGGGGTGTGGGGAAGGGGGTGTGGGCGAGGGGGTGTGGGGGAAGGGGCATGTGGGGTGTGGGGGAGGGGGGTGTTGGGGAAGGGGTGTGGGGGAGGGGGTTGGGGGAGGGTGTGTGTGGGGGAGGGGGTGTTGGGGAGGGGTTGTGAGGGAGGGGTGTGTGTGGGGGAGGGGTGTGTATGGGGGAGGGGTGTTTGGGGGAGGGGGATGGGGGGTATTTGATGTGTTTGGAAGTGAATATGTTGTGTGTGTCGCTGTGAGATGTTGAAACTCCAATAAAAACAAATGTGTGTTCCGGTTAATTTTACAATAAAGATTTCTAACCTTGGAGAGGAAAACAACGACATTTAGATTTTCAACTGATCATCCAGATTGCCATTTCCACAGACGTGATCTGAAAAGTCACACTTCCACTAGGATTGGGTTTTCCAGCCCTGACAGTAGCAGGTATCATTGGGGGGCTGGTCTGGAAAATTCAGAGAGCAGCCACATTTTCCGGTTCCGCCTGCGATAATATCTGTTGGTGGATTGGGAACATCCCAGACGGTGTCTCGGTCTCAGAGATGTTCTTGCCCTTTAACTCCCTATCCTTCTACATTGTCTCAGTCTTCTCAGTGTTTGCCCTACACCTTCTTAATCATGCTGATTGGTTTGTGTGCCAATCTTAAAAACGTGCCATGAAAAGTAGAGATAGGTTAATAAAGCCATGACAAAAAAAACAAGTTTATTTCTAGCAAAATAGAAATCGACTTAGCAGGGGTAAGCCATGGTGTACAGGTCACTGGCTCAGAGTCTGTCCTTGTGGCTCAGAAGGGGAAGGGGGGAGAGGAGTAGAGGATTAGTCATTGGGGACTCCATAGTTAAAGGGACGGATAGGAGATTCTGCGGGAACGAGAGAGACTCGCGGTTGGTGTGTTGCCTCCCAGGAGCCAGAGTCCGCGATGCCTTGGATCGTGTTTTTGAAATCCTTAAGGGGGAGGGGGACCAGCCCCAAGTTGTGGTTCACATAGGCACTCAAGACATAGGTAGGAAAATGGATGGGGATGTAAGGCAGAAATTCAGGGAGTTAGGGTGGAAGCTTAGGGTTAGAACAAACAGAGTTGTTATCTCTGGTTTGTTACCCGTGCCATGTGATAGTGAGGAGAGGAATAGGGAGAGAGAGCAGTTGAACACGTGGCTACAGGGATGGTGCAGGAGGGAGGGATTCAGATACCTGGACAATTGGGGCTCTTTCTGGGGTAGGTGGGACCTCTACAAACAGGATGGTCTGCACTTGAACCAGAGGGGTACCAATATCTTGGGGGGGAAATTTGCTAATGCTCTTCGGGAGGGTTTAAACTAATTCAGCAGTGGGGTGGGTACCTGAATTGTAGCTCCGGTGTACAGGAAGTTGAGAGTAGTGAGGTCATGGATGAGGTTTCAGAGTCGCAGGAGTGTACTGGCAGGCAAGAAGGCGGTTTGAAGTGTGTATACTTCAACGCCAGGAGCATCTGGAATAAGGTGGGTGAGCTTGCAGCATGGGTTGGTACCTGGGATTTCGATGTTGTGGCCATCTTGGAGACATGGATAGAGCAGGGACAGGAATGGTTGTTGCAGGTTCCGGGGTTTAAATGTTTCAGTAAGTGCAGGGAAGGTGGTAAAAGATGGGGAGGTGTGGCATTGTTAGTCAAGGACAGTATTATGGTGGCAGAAAGGACATTTGATGAGGACTCGTCTACTGAGGTAGTTTGGGCTGAGGTTAGGAACAGGAAAGGAGAGGTCACCCTGTTGGGAGTTTTTTATAGACCTCCGAAAAGTTCCAGAGATGTAGGGGAAAAGATTGCAAAGATGATTCTGGATAGGAGTGAAAGTAACAAGGTAGTTGTACTGGGGGACTTTCACTTTACAAATATTGACTGGAAGAGCTATAGTTCGAGTAATTTAGAGGGGTCGGTTTTTGTCCAATGCGTGCAGGAAGGCTTCCTGACGCAGTATGTAGATAGACCAACAAGAGGCGAGGCCACATTGGATTTGGTACTGGGTAATGAACCAGGCCAGGTATTAGATTTGGAGGTAAGTGAGCACTTTGGTGACAGTGACCACAATTCGATTACGTTTACTTTAGCAATGGAAAAGGATAGCCCCAAAGGGCAAGAGTTATAGCTGGGGGAAAGGAAATTATGATGCGATTAGGCGAGATTTAGCTGGCATAGGTTGGGGAAACTGCAGGGGATGGGCACAATTGTAATGTGGAACTTGTTCAAGGAACAGCTACTACGCGTCCTTGATAAATATGTACCTGTCAGGCAGGGAGGAAGCAGACGTGTGAGGGAACCGTGGTTTACTAAGGAGGTTGAATCTCTTGTGAAGAGGAAGAAGGAGACTTATGTTAAGATGAGATGTGAAGGCTCAGTTAGGGCACTTGAGAGTTACAAGTTAGCCAGGAAGGACCTAAAGAAAGAGTTAAGAAAAGCCAGGAGGGGACATGAGAAGTCTTTGGCAGGTAGGATCAAGGAAAACCCTAAAGCTTTCTATAGGTATGTCAGGAGTAAAAGAATGACTAGGGTAAGATTAGGGCCAGTCAAGGACAGTAGTGGGAAGTTGTGCGTGGAGTCTGAAGAGATAGGAGAGGCACTAAATGAATATTTTTCGTCAATATTCGCACTGGAGAGGGACAGTGTTGTCGAGGGGAGTACTGAGATGCAGGCTGTTGGACTGGATGGGATTGATGTTCATAAGGAGGAGGTGTTAGCAATTCTGGAAAGGGTAAAAATAGATAAGTCCCCTGGGCCGGATGGGATTTATCCTAGGATTCTCTGGGAGGCTAGAGAAGAGATTGCAAAGCTTTTGGCTTTGATCTTTGTGTCGTCATTGTCTACAGGAACAGTGCCAGAAGACTGGAGGATAGCAAATGTTGTCCCCTTGTTCAAGAAGGGGAGTAGGGACAACCCTGGTAATTATAGACCGGTGAGCCTTACTTCTGTTGTGGGCAAAGTATTGGAAAGGATTATAAGAGATAGGATTTATAATCACCTGGAAAGGAATAATTTGATTAGGGATAGTCAGTACGGTTTTGTGAAGGGTAGGTCGTGCCTCACAAACCTCATTGAGTTCTTTGAGAAGGTGACCAAAGAGGTGGATGCGGGTAAAGCGGTTGATGTGGTGTATATGGATTTCAGCAAAGCATTTGATAAGGTTTCCCATGGTAAGCTTTTGCAGAAAATACGGACACATGGGATTGAGGGTGACTTGAGGGATCAGGAATTGGCTAGTTGTAAGAAAACAGAGGGTAGTGGTTGATGGGAAATATTCATCCTGGAGTTCAGTTACTAGTGGTATACCGCAAGGATCTGTTTTGGGGCCACTGCTGTTTGTCATTTTTATTAATGACCTGGATGAGGGCGTGGAAGGATGGATTAGTAAATTTGCGGATGACACTAAAGTCGGTGGAGTTGTAGACAGTGCGGAGGGAAGTGGCAGGTTACAGAGGGACATAGATAAGCTGCAGAGCTGGGCTGAGAGGTGGCAAATGGAGTTTAATGCGGAAAAGTGTGAGGTGATTCACTTTGGAAGGAGTAACAGGAATATAGAGTACTGGGCTAATGGTAAGATACTTGGTAGTGTGGATGAACAGAGGGATCTGGGTGTCCATGTGCATAGATCCCTGAAAGTTGGCACCCAGGTTGATAGGGTTGTTAAGAAGGCGTACGGTGTGTTAGCTTTTATTGATAGAGGAATTGAGTTTCAGAGCCAGGAGGTCATGCTGCAACTGTACAAAACTCAGGTGCGGCCGCATTTGGAGTATTGCGTACAGTTCTGGTCGCCGTATTATAGGAAAGATGTGGAAGTGTTGGAAAGGGTGCAGAGGAGATTTACCAGGATGCTGCCTGGTATGGTGGGAAAATCGTATGAGGAAAGGCTGAGGGACTTGAGGTTGTTTTCATTAGAGAGAAGAAGGTTAAGAGGTGACTTAATAGAGGCATACAAGATGATCAGAGGATTAGATAGGGTGGATAGTGAGAGCCTTTTTCCTCGGATGGTGTTGGGGACATAGCTTTAAATTGAGGGGTGATAGATATAGGACAGATGTTAGAGGTAGGTTCTTTACTCAGAGAGTAGTAAGGGCGTGGAATGCCCTGCCTGCAGCAGTAGTAGACTCGTCAACATTAAGAGCATTCAAATGGTTATTGGATAAACATATGGATGATATTGGAATAGTGTAGATTAGAGGGGCTTTAGATTGGTTCCACTGGTCGGCGCAACATCGAGGGCCGAAGGGCCTGTACTGCGCTGTAATGTTCTATGTTCTATGAAAAGCAGAGAAGTTTCTGATAAAGTGATATAGAATCTTGGTTAGACCACAGCGTGCTCAGTTTCTGGTTTCCATAATGTAAAATGGATATCGAGGCACTGGGAAAGGTACGAAAATTATTCACCAGAATGATGTGGGAACTGAGGACATGAGGAGAAGCAGAATAAGCTTTTTTTTATTTGTTCATGGGATGTAGGCTTCGTTGGCTGGGCCAGCATTTATTGTTTATCCCTGGCAAAGTGGTTAGCACTGCTGCCTCACAGTGCCAGGGATCTGGGTTCAATTCCCGGCTTGGGTCACTGTCTTGTGTGGAGTTTGCATGTTCCTCCTGTGTCTGCGTGGCTTTCCTCCGGGTGCTCCGGTTTCCTCCCACAGTCGAAAGATGTGTGGGTTAGGTTCATTGGCCATGCTAAATTTCCCCTTAGTGTCAGGGGGATTAGCTGGGTAAATATGAGAACTTATGGTGATAGGGCCTGTGTGGGATTGTGGTTGGTTCAGACTCGATGAGCCAAATGGCCTCCTTCTGCACTGTAGGGATTCTATGGATTCTAAGAGTATTAAGAGTCAACCACATTTCTATGGATCTGGAGTCACATGTAGGCCAGACCAAGTAAGGACGGCAGATTTCCTTCTCTAAAGGACATTTACCGCTGGGCGGCACGGTAGCACAGTGGTTAGCACTGCTGCTTCACAGCTCCAGGGACCTGGGTTCGATTCCCGGCTTGGGTCACTGTCTGTGTGGAGTTTGCACATTCTCCCCGTGTCTGTGTGGGTTTCCTCCGGGTGCTCCGGTTTCCTCCCACAGTCCAAAGATGTGCGGGTTAGGTTGATTGGCCATGCTAAAAATTGCTCCTTAGTGTCCTGGGATGCGTAGATTAGAGGGATTAGTGGGTAAAATATATGGGGGTAGGGCCTGGGTGGGATTGTGGTCGGTGCAGACTCGATGGGCCAAATGGCCTCTTTCTGTACTGTAGGGTTTCTATGTTTCTATTAGTGAACCAGATGGATTTTTACGACAATCGACAATGGTTTCATGGTCATCAGTAGACTTTTAATTCCATATTTTTATGGAATTCAAGTTTCACCATCTGCCATGGTGGGGTTTGAACCTGGATTCCCAGGGCATTGCTACTAGTCCAGCGACAATACCATTACGCCACTGCCTGAGCTGGAGCTCTTACCTCCAGGAGGGAGAGGGGTAAAAATAGGCTCACCATAGTCCCAGATGACCATAGGTTGTGACTGGTGGTGAATTAACCTGAGGAACAAGGTTCATGAAAAAAACTTCAGCCTGTA